>NC_081559.1:100704500-100976833 GCF_022355385.1 Mustela nigripes
TTTTTTTTTTAAGGCAGCAAAGAGAAACTTTGTAATAGATGCACTTTTCCCTCATCCTCCCACTGAGTACAACTAAAATGCCTGCACCTTACACATAAACAGAAAAACAGTAAGATCTTATTTTTTTTTTAAGGCAGCAAAGAGAAACTTTGTAATAGATGCACTTTTCCCTCATCCTCCCACTGAGTACAACTAAAATGCCTGCACCTTACACATAAAACAAACAAGAAGACTATGAAAGGTGGAGAGAAGTCAGCCAACCAGCTAGGACCCTGGAGACGGGAGCAACAATGTGGTGGTCAGTTCCCTGGGCTTTCCGAGACTGAACTGAGAAAGCCAGCAACCTGGAAATGTCAATGAATGTGGACCCAAAGAAGCTTCCTAGAAAGCCTATTTTCTCTAATAAAAAGACCAAGGCCAGAGCAGCCAACAGGACAGATAGCTATTAGATAATAATTATTCTCCCCAAATGTCATCAGAGCTAAAACTCTGGCTCAACCACACCCCTGCCAGCGAAGTCCAGGTGAGGAGATTAGACTTCCACTCTTTGTGGATGCTAACAAGGTGCCCTAAAATCTTCCACCAGAGTGATGTCAGAAAAAGCAAAGTAGGGAGTCGGACCTTCACCTGAGCAATGACCGGTAAGCAGTGGGCAGTAAGGAGATTCCCGGTTCCAACCTTATGGAGACCGTGCAGGGTTGCTGCAGACTCATAGCATCACGTAACCAGCCCTCCCTCCATGCTGGGGAATCAGAGGAGGCCTCACAGATAGTCAGGGCTTTTAAAAAAAAAAGAAAAGATTTTGTTTATTTATTTGACAGAGAGAGAGTGAGTGTGCGCACAAGCAGAGGGAACAGCAGGCAGAGCGAGAGGGAGAAGCAGGCTCCTCGCTGAACGGTGAGCCCAATGTGGGGTTCGATCCAGCCCTCTGGGATCAGGACCTGAGCCGATTGCAGATGCACAACCAACTGAGCCACTCACGTGCCCAAGAGTCAGGGCTTTCATCATACCCAGTGTTAATGAGGCCACGCTGCACACCACCCTCCTCCGGGAGGCCATATGAGAGCAGTGATAAGGCACCCCTGCCCTCCCAGACAAGGGAGGGATAAAGACATTCTGAGGAGCCAGCTCTCTCACCCCTGCCCAGGGGTCAACAGAACCTGAGTGAGGAACTGGGATTCCTACCCTTGCAGCGCAGTGATGAGGAGTGGCCCCTCGTCCTCTGACGGAGCTGTGTTGCAAACGCCAGCTAAAAGAGAAGCAGAAGGTCCGACTAACACCCTGAGTCTCATAACATAATACCTAAATGTCCAGGCTTTAATCAAAAATCATTCATCATACAAAGAACTAAGTGAACCTCAACTTGAGTGGAAAAAAAGGAAAGAAAGAAAAAAAGAAAGAAAGAAAGAAAGAGAAAGAATGGAAGGAAGGAAGGAAAGAAAGAAAGAGAAAGAAAACAAACAATACAGGGAAATTGGGATTATCTGACAAAGGTGTTAATCAGCCATCAAATAATACTTCAGTAAGCAACTGAGAACGTGTTTGAAACAAATGGAAAAATAGGAAGTCTTAATAAAATCTCAGCAAAGAAAGAGAAGATTAAAAAAACCAAATGGAAACTTGAGAACTGAAAACTGCAATAACCTACCAACTCACAAGCAAGATGCTGAGGACAGAAGAATTAGTGACCAATGGAAATGATACATTCTGAACAATGGAGAGAAGGAGAGGAGGAACACACACACACACACTCAGAAAACTGGGGTAACAGTTACAGAGAATCTCTTTCTACTATTTCTTATTATTGCATGTGGCTACAGTTATCTCAAAATAAAAAAGTTTAATTAAAAATAAAAAAGGAAACAGAGCACAGGAAACAGGAAATATGAAGACTCACAATTCCCCAAAGAGCAAATAAACATAGCATATCTGGTTGGGAGGAAAAGGGGCTAACCTTACTAATTAATGAGGTTAAGACAAGTTTATTTATTTTTAATTTTTTTAAACAAGAAGTTTCCAGCAGTTTTTCACATAATGGGGAGGGAAGCCCCTTGTGGTAAAACTTCCACTGTGGTATAATAGGACCATCAGAGTTTTATGTAGCATAATAACATCGTGGCTAACTTCTACTGAGTATCTCTGTTCTGGAAACTACGCTATATGCTTCACTTGGATCCTCTCATTGTCCTCACCAGGATCCTCAAATAAACCCTTTTTCACAGATGAGGAAATTGAGTTTTAAGATTAAGCAAATTGCACAAGATTCCGCAGCTCAAAAATGATAAAAACCAGGATTCCAAATCAGGCAGTCAGACCCCCCAAGGACACTCACACTCCTGCGTGTGTGTGTGTGTGTGTGTGTGTGTGTGTGTGTGTGTGTGTGTTGCAAGAGCTACCCCTCTTGCCGTAAGAGCTACCACTCCCTGGTAGGCAGATCTCCTGGAAGGAATGGGTCTGTTTGCATTCGGAGCCCAGGAGATCACAGCCCCGCTCTTGTTCCCAGATTCCAAACCAGGACTTTGGCTGGACCAGGCATTCAAGGCTCTTATGGTCAGCAAGAAGAAAGGACATGCAGGGCCCAAAGGAACCTCAGAGGAAAGCAGGAGGCATCAAGTGGCCCAAGCACAAATGGGGGGCCAGATCTGGGGTAGCATGAGACAGTGCCATCGCATGACCCTTGCCCCAAGCCCAGTCAACCTAGCTCAATGGCTAAGCTTGGAAATGAGCCACAAGCATGTGTGAGGCACAGATAAGGACCTGAACTAGACAGGGTCGATCTCCAATAGCAACACCCCTGATAGCTCCCAGCAGAAGGTGCTAAGCAAAGCATCCAGTTATCTTATTCCCGAGTATTTGGAAGTCAGACAAATTGCACCCTATGGATTCTCATGGGGTGATTCTCAGATCAGGCAGAGATGGGGGTGATGCTGGGAGGCTTCAGGAAGCTCATATCAAACTTCTATTAATAATGGCTGCAAGTGCTTCAATAATCCTTTGTGGTACTTAGAGCAATGTCATCACTTTTGTATCCTGAGTAAGTAAAGCAGGTCATACAGATTATACTATAGGTTTTCCTTGCTATCTGCACCTAGAGTGTTCCTATGAAGCCCTCCAGAAGCCAAAATGGTATTAAGGGAAGAGGCAATACCACTAATTTATAGGAAACAATTTTGAGTATTCCCAGACCCAAAAACCTTTTCTGATACCTTAGGACACATCTCGATAATGGATCCACGAAACAAATCTAGATCGAGTACTGAAAACAAATCTCGATCCAGTACAGATGCTCACGACCATGTTCACAGCTCCAGCAGCTTGACACTGAAATCCCGTGTGTAGCCCCTGGGATGAGCTTCGGGGCACTCCTACCTTCTTGGGGTGCACACGGTCTCCACAACGGCTCCACTCACTGCAAAACAAATGCTGAACACTGTTTCTGCTTTCAGCTTCTTCCGTTAAAGCAAAAATCCCCTCGGATTTTTTTTTTTAAGATTTTATTTATTCATTTGACAGACAGAGATCACAAGTAGGCAGAGAGGCAGGCAGAGAGAGAGGGAAGCAGGCTCCCTGCTGAGCAGCTAGCCCAATGTGGGGCTCGATCCCAGGACCCAGAGGTCATGACCTGAGCTGAAGGCAGAGGCTTTAACCCACTGAGTCACCCAGGCGCCCCCCACTTCGGATTTCTTTCAGCTCCTAAAAACAAGTACTAACATGGGTCTTTCATAAAAGCGACATCATATAATACAAAATTTTGAAAAGTGGGGGAAACCTGTCATTACCAACGAAATATATATTAAAATGACAGTGCAATACCGTTTCTTTTTTTCCTAAAATGTTCTGTAAGAGAGATGTCGTGGCGATAGAGGGAGTTGGAGAGAACAGGAACCCTGGTACACCACTAAAGGGACTGTAAATGCATACGAGCTTTCCGGAAAGCGTTTAGCACTGTGCATCCCAAACTCTGCAGGGCCAACAAAGATTTATGGGGGGAAGATGTTCACTGCAGCATTATCTATGACACTGAAAAATTAGATACAACCAAAGGGAAAGGTTAAACAAATCAGAAATATCTATACAATGGCATATTATTGGCCGTTAAAGTTTTGAAAAATGGTTATTGGTATAAGGAAATGCTCATAAGATAATGTTAAGTGAAATAAAATGAGACGTTAAACTCAATATGTAGCATGATCTCAACTATAGGTATAAACAAGGTCAAACTCAAATGGAAACACAACAAAACAGAAACAGCTAGCATCCCTCAGTGGGGAGATTTCAACATAGCGTTCTATCTTACTTGTTTTCAAACGTTTCACATAGTCTGAAATTGGCATATTGCTTTTATAATGGGAGTAAAACAAAAGAAAAATCCATGAGCCCTGTGCTCTCTGGCAGGTTACTAATGCTGTAAACACAGAGCAGTAAAATAAAAGCTAAAGCAGAGAAAGGTACCACAGCTATGTGACCACACATGTGCCTTTATGGGCTCTAGAAAGGGTCTGGCAGGACGAAAATGAGTGGTTTCTGTTTATTATTTATCACTGTCGCTGTCTGAAAAATAACACCCATAGGGGAAGGCCAGATGGCACCCCTGCTATGGAGGACAGAAAAAAAGAGAAATTCTAAATAATCTGTAAGCCAGAAAACACCTGGATGGGCACCGCCTGGGCACAAACGGAACTCAGCATGCTGGGTCACCGGAGCTTGGCGTTTTTTCTCTTCCACCTTGACCCTCCTCTAGGGAATGCCTGGACAGCCTCAATAGAATAACCAATAGGAGAAAAAAAAAGAAAGAGAGAGGGCGGGGAGGAAGGATGGAAAGAAGGAAGAAAGAGAGGGAGGGAGAAGACAAGCAGGCAGAGAGGGAGAGAGGGAGGGCGGAAGCCCAGCAATCCCTTCCCTTTAGCAGCCCTAGCCCCTCCCCACACACCGCACTGCCCCAGGAGGTGCTCAGAGCATTGAGCCTGGGGCCAAATCTCAGCCAGTTCAAAGCTTACAGACCAAGTCCTATTCTGCAAGTAACAGCCACAAAGGCCAACCCAGGACACGCTTGCTCAGTAGGGAGCGAGCTGCAAGTTGGATAGTCCTAAGATTTTGCAGTCTTTCCATTAAGTTCAAACACCCTGTGGTTCAGTCGGTTAAGTGTCTGACTCTTGATTTCCACTCAGGTCAGGATCTCAGGGTCTGGAGATGGAGCTCCTGCACCGGCACTCTTACCCCCCACCCCCCTCACTCCCACCTCCCATCCCTGCCAAAAAATACTTCAAAACCCTATTCCTATTCCTTGGCAAGGAGAGATCACCTGTTATCTTTGTATGCAAGAAAAAGAGAGATTAATAAATGTACCTGTATTTCCAGATAAAGAAGTCCCTATGGAGCAATCAGTTCCCTATTCAGAGAAGCATGCCCACGCCTTATTAAGGGAATTCAAATTCAGCTCAAGCACCAAGAGCACAGCTGGAAAAGGAGTGTGGGCTAAGCCATTGGTGAGAACCCTCTGTGTTGGGCCAACCAGACCACAGCAATGAATGAGATGGACACAAATTCTGCTGACTCTTCTAATGTGTGAAGTGCTTTATGTACATTATTGTAAAAGGAGTAGTCTGAAATGGTTTTAAAGTATTTTCTTTCCTGAAATTTTTTTAGATTTTTATTTATTTGACAGATCACAAGTAGTCAGAGAGACAAGCAGAGAGAGAGAGGAGGAGGAGGAAGCAGGCTCCCCACTGAGCAGAGATCCCTATGTGGGGCTCAATCCCAGTCACGACCAGAGCCGAAGGCAGAGGTCCCAACCCACTGAGCCACAGAGGCGCCCCTTTTTCCTGAATTTTAAAAAGGAATGCCAGACTTATCACTGATACAAAACAAATTCAAAAGAGGAAAAGTGTATATATTTGAACATAAGCCCATTTTGTTATCACTATAATTCTATAAATTTTACATTGTGTTTTATCATTGTGTCCTTTGACAGTTTCCCAATTGTCATTTGTCATCATTTTTTTTATCCTTTTCATAACATCTGTTCTTTTTTAACTCTGGTCAATATCATTATCTCATCATTCTGAAATAATTCTCTTTATTACTCTTTTCTTCATGCCATTTACCTAACACTATGTTAGTGCTTAACACAGATTATTACTGCCAAAGGTGAGATGGAGTCACTTCTGTCAAGGTTTTTTTTTTTAATTTTATTTATTTATTTGACAGAGATCACGAGTAGGGAGAGAGACAGGCAGAGAGAGAGCGGAGGAAGCAGGCTCCCTGCTAAGCAGAGAGCCCGATGCGGGGCTCGATCCCAGGACCCTGGCATCATGACCTGAGCCGAAGGCAGTGGCTTTAACCCACTGAGCCACCCAGGTTACTGTGTCAAGGTGTTTTAAATGGAGCCTGGAGGTCATTTAGGAAATGGCCTCCCTCAGGTCCTCACTGGGTGGTACCATGAACTTTGGAACTGGACCAAACCACAAAACTCCAAGGATTCTGCTTAAACACCCGCAGCTTACTGTGGGAATGAACTCTTGCCCACCGATAGCCTTAGCAACCAATTCTGTTTAGGCAAGTTTCCTTCTCTACCACCAACACCAATCCAAATCCTTTATACACACCATATACAAGCTTTCCTTTTTTGTCTTTAAAAACCCCTGACTCTTTCTCCCTCATGGGAAACTATTTGGTTGCTACCCAAATCTGTTATACCCCAAACTGCAACTCTTTGGTCCCAAGGAAATACTTCTGCTGAAATGATTGGCCCCTAACAATTTTGCATTGAGTGACATTTAACCCTCAGAACAACACTCAGGAGGTAAAAATACTATTATACAAAAGAAACTTGGGGCTTATGGAAGCAAAGTGAGCTGCCCACGTTTGCAGTGTGGTCAGAGAGAAGACTAGGGACTTGGTTGGGGGTGGTCATTCTTCCAACCTCTTCATTTACTCATTATCCAACACCGCCTCCCGCAGGGCTCCACTGATGAGATGGAACGCACACCGAGATCCCCTGAAAATTCATCCTGGAAGACACTTAACCCAGTGTGATGGCCTCAGATAATAATGCTGCCCATCGACTCCAGCCACGAAAATCTTCCAGAACCTACAGTGTCCATAATTATTGTGCTTATCACCACACTATTTGCTGCTCTTGCAAGGCAATGGAAGATAAGGTAAAACACTTGAGAGGAGGATAAAACACAACCATTTAAAAAAGGCAGGAAATGCAGTTGATAAAAATGTAATTACTTGTTTGTTCATAGAACGTAGTTGCAGAATATAATCTCTAGTTTTGCTGTTTCTATTGCTGCAAACAATAAAAAACATTTAGGAAAATTATTGTTAAATTTTTCTCTGAGCTCTATCAAGCCGTTTTGCATTCCAATTAATTGATTTTTTTATAAGACCCTGTTTTAAGAAGCTTAAAACACTGTATAGAAGGCTCAAGGGCCCGTGGCTTCCAGTATCCTGTTCCATACTAGGAGATTATATTAGGAGAATGACATTTAACTCTTTTATATTCTATGACATAATTCAAGAAAAGACATCTCTCTATTATCTTTTTCAAGTTACTGTTCTGTTTGGAGTATTTTGGTGTTAAGGTAATCAGTAGTATGGATTATGTGGTGCTTGTGAAACCCTATCTTGGAGGGAAGGAATGTAGCAAAACAATAACGACAATAAAAGAAGTATTTTTCTCCCCTCTGATCTTTCAAGCCTCTTTTGTGGGACTAATTCTTCCTTATATTAAAAAGGTATTTTTCTACTTTTCCTGTTAATGTTATATTTTTTAAAATGCCCTGTACTGGAGCACCTGGGTGGCTCAGTGGGTTAAAGCCTCTGCTTTCAGCTCAGGTCATGGTCCCAGGGTCCTGGGATCGAGCCCCACATCGGGCTTTCTGCTCAGCAGGGAGCCTGCTTCCCTCTCTCTGTGCCTGCCTCTCTGCCTGCTGTGATCTCTGTCTGTCAAAAAAATAAAATCTTAAAAAAAAAAAATGCCCTGTACTTTTAGGTCCCCAATTTTCTTCTGTACTAAAACTATTCAGTCCCAAGTCAGAGTCAAAAATGTCCATTCATTTCACAGGAGAGCTTCTTCATCCAGGAGAAGGGTCAAGGCCACGTTCTGCATTTCCCCCTGGAGAGCACCTCCCTGTCCTCACCTCAAGAAGGTAACTCTTCTTCCTCCAGAGATGGGACCGAGGAGAATTCAGGACAGGAAAGGACTACCTCCAGCTGTAGCAGAAGGCTAAGGTCAACTCTCTATCTCAGGGCCCTTTTTGCAGGGGCATTTCAGATCCCAGTGGTAGGCACTATCTCCTCCAACTGGCTGCTATGGGGTCCCTCCTCCGCCCCTGCCCCCTGCAGCCCTCCAGACACAGCACGGCCCTGTTGTATCCTAAAGGGCCTCCAAGTGGCCGTCTTGGATCAAGTCCCTTTAAGGGACCACCAGGTCAGCTCTAGAAGTGCAGCCTATTCCCAAAGCAGCCAGCTGTCCAGATGGACACAGGATCCCACCTTCAGACTTCCTGCTCTGCATTCCATCGTCTCTATGCCTCATGGTCCTCAGATGACTAGGTCCAGCTCTCTTCGTGGTCTCTTCAGAGACATTCTCAATGAGTAGAAGGAAAAGAAAGCACCCACCCACTCATCCCCCATCGGAGCTAGGGAAGGCACATGCTACAATATTGGGACAACTGCCTTGAAGAAATCCTGCTGAGAAGCTGGATGTCTTGCAAGGGCTGCTGCTTCTTCAGGGTACGCAGTGTGCCAAGCCACCTCAGCTTTGTGGCTCAGCAGCAATCACCCAAGCTCAGGGAAAAGAGCGTGTGTCAAAGCCACACCCACCCTTGTATGCTTTGGCCTGAAAGTGACATGTGTCCCATCCGTTGGCAACCCGCTAACCAGGACTGGCCATTGTGGCCCCACCTAACCGCAAGCAGGTCAGGAAATGTAGGAGAACAGAGAAAGTTTCAGTGAGCATTCCTAGCCCACCTGCAAGCCCCCAAATGAATGAGGGGCTTATGGACCAAAATAAGCTTTTAATTTACTTTACATGTCTGTCTTCAACACTAGAGCATCTCACTTTGTTATATGGTAGTTTCTGGCACCTTATGTTGGGTATCAGCCTAAATAGAGACAAAAAGAGTCCTATTATACTTGAGTTAAAACTTGGAAAGCTTACAGCATACAATGAAGAAACTTAGCATGTATGGAGCGCCTCCTAGGTACCAGGCACTGTTTCATGTTGTTTACCTGCATGGACCTCGAGGACAGGAATGCGGAAACATAGGTGGTAATGCCCCAGTCTATCATAAGATGGAAACGGAGTCCCAGAGACTAAATACATGGGCCAAGTTCAGTTCATCCTATTGAAGGGGTCAGATTTAGCATCCAGAGTTGCATTTTACAATAGCCTTCTCTTCCATGTGGTTCACATTTTTCCATCTCAAACAAAATACACTCAATGCAGGAATCCATTCTCTTGGCATCTACATATTCAGAAAGCTATAATATGAATTTGGGGTTAATATTAGGATCATGGTCATAATTGATGATTTTCACTGGATTTTAGAAATGTAAAGCCATCACTAGGTTCCAAGTAATGACAGATCTAATAATCATTTATTGCATTTCCGTCTGTCGAATTGTTTTCAATTTCATTATGCACTCCTAAGAGTCATGCCTTCCCTGGTATCTTGCCATAGCTATGCCCTCAGCTTTATGCACCCTTGGTAGGTAGAAGAAACCTAAAGGGGATAGTGAGGGCAATGCATGAATAAGTTTGCCAAGCCATGCTTGACACCTTCCCACCTGCCTACTGCTCTCACCTCCATTTTGGCCTCCATCTGTTAGTTAGACATCCCCTTCTTGTACACCTACAATGAATTCATCCACAAATACCAAAGGTTCATGCAATTTATAAGATGTTCATGCATAAATCAAGTAAGTGTGTCATACCATGGTTCCAGTCTTCTTCATGCTTGGGAGAACTGTATGACTTATTTATGTACAGGTACATAAGAACTCTAAGCTGGAGAAAATCTAATGAATTGGACTGAAAGTACAGTATATGGTTTTGAATGTGTAGAAGACAGGTCATCTTCAAAAGCATGTCCATATAGCAACTCAAAGTGAGGCAACGGGGGTGCCAGGGTGGTTCCCTCGGTTAAGTGCCTGCCCTTGGCTCAGGTCATGATCCCATGAGATTAAGCCACACATCCGGCTCCCTGCTGAGCAGGCAGTCTGCTTCTCCCTCTCCCACTGCTGCTCCCCTGCTTGTACTCCCTGCTCTCCTTGTCAAATAAATAAATAAAATCTTTAAAAAAGGAAAGAAAAATTGAGGACACAGTCTCCAGGCTCAACCAGTTGTCAGACCCCTCACAGCTGTTGAGAGGTAATAAAAACTCTTTTTAAAGGATTCCCCAATCCTACACAAGAATCATTGTTTATGAGACAATGTTTATGAGTCCAGAGACTCTGGAGTGCTTAAGAAATTAGCAGTGTAGAGAGTAGGAAAGACAGAACAAAACGAAGAAGAACTACATAATAGGAGTAAAGTTTCAAGCACTGCTAAATGACGTCTCCAAAAGGTGGCTGCAGAATCCCCCTGCAGGCAGGGCCTAGTGTCAGCCTGGAAGCCACCCATGTTTTCCTCCCCTCTTGAGGAAGTCCAGTTAATGTCACAAACACTTACTGAGCTGTCCTATGTATGCAATGGCACAACATTCTCATTTCACAGAATGCAGTCATGAACGTGACATTAACCTTGCCTGCATGCATGTTGGGGCTGGAGGAATCATACACCAACAAGGCCAACACCTAAGAGTAGGGCTGGACAGATAAACAGGGCACTAGGCAGAAGGCAGAGATCACAGACCATTGGAGACTCTGTGTGACTCAGCACACACATGCGTGCACAGCAACACAGAGACAAAAATGAATATGATTGTGATCTTTATCCTTAAAGGCTACATGCTGTATTGGGGTGACAGGCCTACAAACAAAACAAAACAAAACAAAAAAAAAACGTGGCAGAGGGTTACTTCTCAACTCTTTAAAGCTACCAGTCTACTGGGGATTTTGACCTCTGAAAAAAGGCAAAGGTCAGAGTGTGGGTTATGGATTTGGAACCCGGACAGGCAGGGTGAAGAAGTTGGGAGGAGAACATGGGAGACGTAGGGCAGACATTGCTCATAGTCCGCCCAGCGCACAGTCCTCTCCATCTTCCTGCAGAAACTCCTTGATCACGGAGAAGGAAGGAGCTACCTCCACCCCTCCTCCCAGAATACAAATCATGATGCTTCTAAGTCAGTGCTGAATCCATTTCTCTTTACCAGACACTGATGGTAAGGTGGGCGCCGTGCTGACCAATGATTCATAAGGTAAAGTGCATGGGAGACTTTCACTTGTACAATAAAAGGACAGACCCTCTAAGAAGAAAGCTTTCTGGTGCCCGTCTTCTCGTGGCAACACTCCGAGCACACAGTATCCTGATGCTGGAGCAGCCATCTCATGATGGCCATAGGTTTAAAGCAAAGAAGAACCAACACAAGATGGTGAAGCACAAGTACATAAAGAATCTGGGTCACAGGAGCACCTGGGTGGTACAGTCAGTTAAACATCCAACTCTTAGTTTCAGCTCAGGTCATGATCTCAGGATCCTGGAAATGAGTGCCGCCATCAGGCTCCGTGCCCAGCATGGAGTCTGCTTGAGATTCTCTCCCTCTCCTCCTGCCCCTCCCACTTGTGCATTGACACTCACTCTCTTTCTCTCTCTCTCTCTCTGTCTCTCACTAAAATAAATTTTAAAATCTTAAAAAAAAAAAAAAAATTCTGGGTCCTAGCTGAAATTTTTGAGCCATTGAAAGACCTTAGAAATGCCTACTTATAAATTGCTTTGTAAGTTAACAAGGAACATCTTCATAAATCAAGCCAGTGTTCATTGAGGGTTGTTACCTGTAGGCAAAAGCATCCTGACCTCTGTGGGGCAAAAAAAGTCTTAAGTACTTCTTACAGTATTTTGTAAGGTGAGTAATACTATTACTCCCATTTTATAGGTGAGTAAACTGAGACTCAGACAATTTAATTTATTGTCTCAAAGTCACACAGAATATAAGTAGATGCCCAAATGGAGATTTGATCACAGGCTTAATTCTAAAGTTTGTTCTCTTACCACTATGAAATCTTATTACCCAAAAAAAGGCAGAGCCCATTCCCCAAAAATTATTCCCTTAATGACCAAGAGTCAAGAAAATGGATATGAAAGTCTGTTGGGAAGCAATTTGAATCTCTTCTCTCTTAAACTCGACAAAAACAGATGGAGGGTCTGGTCTGGTTTGGGTACTGAGTTACAGAAAAGAACTCAACAAGCCCCCTGCTCACGGTTTCAGAAGACCAACCAACCTCACGTTCTAGAACAGCCTTCACCGGAATCAATATGATGTCCGACCTCAGCTGGCAACTACATGATTCAGTCAAACATCTGGAGGCAAAATATCTGGAAAACAAAACACTGTGATTCCTGGTGAGCCTGGAAGGACAAATGGGGCCTGAAAAGAAAAAGTCAATCCATCATTCGAATGGTTGCAGAAGCCCTCATGTTTTCTGCCACGTGGGCCCAAAGTTAAAATGAGCACTGATGCCCTTTGCCTGATTTTACCTGGTGACTGCTGAGCTCCACCTCCCTTTATTGCTCCTCTTCCGAGGAGGCAGAGCTGCCAGAAACACCCTTGTGAATCCTAACCCCTAGCCTAGGGTCACACTACTCTCACTGCTGAAGATGCCTCAGGGGCTCCCCAGGGATCCCTATGTGCTATTGTCGCCCCTGCTTCCAAATCTCTAATAGTCCAGGTGCCCGGGAATTAATAAGCGTCTCCTTGACTTGAGGCTTGCAGAGGTTAGCTCACAATCCAGGGATTTAGCTCTTCAATCTCATCGGCAGGGGAGGCAAACTTTCCAGCCCTGAAACAGCAAAAACCTTGCGCATGGCTCCAGGTGTAGCCTAAGAGCAGTGCCGGAAATATGTAGAATAATAATGATAGCTAATATTTATTGAAAGCTGGCCCTATGACAACTCCGCTTTTTTTTTTTTTTTCTTCCCGGGGGACACCAATTCCCAGAAAAAGCATCTATTTGTGTCGTATTCCCAGAAAAGCAGCAGGCCCTGATTGATTCTCTCTTCTCCTGTCCCTCGTGTTCCTCCCGCTCCTCCTCTCTCTCAGATCACAGGGGTGTGTTACTGGTCAGTTTCAGAGTCAAGAGAAGCCTCTAGGAGGAAGAACTTCCCAAGCAAGACCCCAGCATGAGGCTTGACTTGCTCAACATTTTTTTTTAAAGATTTCATTTATTTATTTGAGAGAAAGAGAGTGAGGGCCTGAGCAACGGGAGAAGCAGAGACAGAGGGACAAGCAGACTCCCGGCTGAGCAGGGAGCATGACATGGGGCTCCATCCCAGGATGCCAGGATCGTGACCTGAGCCGAAAGCTGACACTTAACCAACTGGACTTGCTCAACATTTTTAGAGTGGACTTGAGCTGTGCCACTGAAAGCATGCTCAGCAAATTCTCCATTGAAACAAAGCATTTGAAGAAGCAGCTTTGAGGGGGATGCCTGTGTTAGAATGCAAAGTCCTGTACTTTGATTCAAACAGCAGTTCTCTACAGGTAAAATGGGATTCTGGCTTAAAGTTGAGTATGTATTTAAAAGTCAGATTTTCTTGTTTTGTCGCATTGGCTTAAATTACATATTTTTTCTTTTCTTTTTTTTTCACAGCATGTCACAATTAAAAATCAACTCTTGTGGAACACCCATGAGGTTCTACTTACTGTTCTAAATAGTAGGTAGGCAGAAGAGTAGCCCCTAAAGATGTCCACATCCTAACCAGCAGAGCCTGCGAACATGCTATGCTAAATGGCAGGAGAGAATTAAGTTGCTTATCAGCTAACCTTAAAGAAATTGTCCTGGATTATTTGGGTAAGCCAAATGTACACAAGGCCCTTGAAATGTGGAGGAAGGCAGAAGGTCAGAGTCTGAGAATGATTCAAAATTGTTATGCTGCTGGCTTTGAAAATTGGGGAAGTAGGGGCGCCTGGGTGGCTCAATTGGTTAAGGGTCTGACTCTTGCTTTCGGCTCAGGTCATGATCCAAGGATCATGGGTTCAAACCCCAGCTCGGGCTTGGTGCTCAGCGCCAAGTCTCTCTCTCCCTCTCCCTCTGCCGCTTCCCCTACTAAGTTCTCTTTCTCTCTCTCTAAAATAAATACATAAATGAAATCTTTCAAAAACAAAATTGAGGTAGTGTCCATGAACCAAGAAGTGCAGGTATCCTCTGGGAACTAGAAAAGCTAAGAAAACAGATCCTCCCACAGAGACTTCAGAAGGAACACAACCCTGCCTATACGGTGATTTTAACCAGTGAGATAGACCTATTCTGACCTCCAGAACGATAAGACTAAAAAACCTTAAGCCACCAATTTTGTGGTAGCTTGTAAAAACACAAATACGATTCATTTTGTTTATACCTTCACTGCCTTATTTGATCCTCACTGACCCTGTGATTTATCTCCACTTTACGAAGAAAAAACAACTGAGGGAGCACCTGGGTGGCTCAGTCACTTAAGCGTCTGCCTTCGGCTCAGGTCATGATCCTGGGGTCCTATGACTGAGCCCCTCGTATGGCTCCCTGCTCAGCAGGGAGTCTGCGTCTCTCCCTCCCTCTGCCCCTCCCCTCCCACTCATGTCTTCGCTTGCCTTGCTCTTTCTCTCTCAAATAAATAAATAAATAATCTTAAAAAAAAAAAAAAATGAAGCTCACAGAGGTTAAATGACCTGCCCAAGACCACATGGCTATTCAGTGACAAAGTAAGATTCAAACCAGAGTCTGTCTGACTACAGAACCCAGGATCTTCGCTGTGTCCCATGCTCTTTGTCAGCAGCATAGACGCCGCAGCCCGCCCCCTACGAGTCCCAAAGAGACTATGGGAAGGAGCAACTCTTAAAGAATAAATGAGAGTAGCAAGTGAAAAAAAGGAATGAGAAAAGGAAAGGAGAGATGGAGGGAGGAGAGGAGGAGGAAGGTGACGAAACTTCCCCACAGATGCTACAGGTATGTTTTCGATACGTGTCTGCACAGGATATAAAATTTATTTCTTACTGCAGTCGAAGTAAAAAATATTTTGAAACACAAAATATTCCTACAACATACCCCCTGGAGAGCAAGAGAAAATATAGCCCTGCTCCTGTCTTTGGGAATACCCATCATCTAAAGAGAGACTCGTAACAAGCGACTGGGATGCCATGTAGCCTGGGCTGGGTCGACTATGATCTGCCAGAGCACCCCAGGGGACGGGCTGGGCTCACATCATCCCTACTGCCCCCGGAGGTCCACAGAGACCCCCTCAGGAGCTCACAAACGACGTGTGCACACAGATCGGCTGCACTGGCCACAGAACTGCTTCTCAGCACTAGCCCTGCTGCTGTAGCTAACCCCATCCCTACACCTGTTTGTTCACAATGGAGGTAATATCAGCTCCTGTCCCTTCATCTCTCCTGTCATCAAGACCAGTAGATGCTGCCTCCTAAATCCCCAAATCCTCTATCTCTCTTATCCCTATTGCCATGGCTTCCAGACCCTCCCTCCCACCGGCAGGGTTGCTGGCTCCCTGTGTCCCCCCAGCCAGCCTCTGCCCAGAGCCCACTCCCTCCCTGCCCAGCCCAGGCTGCGCTCTGCCACCACCAGTCCCACCATGTCTCCTCCCTCCCCCGCTCCCTCTGCCGCTGCCAGGGCTTTTCCCTTAGAAGGCATTTTATAAGGTCAACATTTGCCCCCTGAAGTCCCCATTGCTAACCATTTCCCATAGCACACAGACTCTACAGTAACTCCCTGAAAGTGCCCACAGATGCCATCAATTTTCATGCCCTGCACATTTTCAAACACTGCATGACTTCTTTCTTCCCCTGGAGTGGGTTGTTGTTTCTCCCTACCTTTCCCTCCATCTAGCAAGGCTGGAAAATAACTGCCTCCCTTAGGCAAAAGAAATCGTATCCTCTGCTGAGCCCCCACATCCCTGCGAACCTGTTTCTTTTACAGTATTAACCCATTTATATCCTACTTCCTTCTCCAGTGTTTCCAGAGCAGGGACCACATTTCAGCTCTATTTTGTCCCGAACCCCTGGCTCAGGGACTGGGGCATGGTGAGCCTTTCCAAAGAAGAAGTAAATGATGATTGGAAGGTAAACCAGGAGCTCCAGACCTTGAGAATGTGCCTGCCTCCTCGGCATTTCCTTCTGGATATCTCCCATGGTCCACAGTCCTACTGTTCAGAAGGGGCCTCTGGATTCTCCTCCTGAAGCTGGTCCGTATCCCGAAGGCTCCCCCTCTGTAATGCTCTCCTGGAGCCAGGAACCTGGCCGATGCCCCTGTCCTCTTCTCCTCGTGTAGGTAACACGCCGCCTTTTTTCGCCTCCAACAGGCACCCACCACACATTTGCTTGTCTCTACGCTCACGGCACCTCCCGGAAGCAGCCACCATCCTCTCTTCCTGTACCACGGAAACAGTTTGGAGCTGCTTCATCCACATCCGTATTTGCCCACCTCACACTCCAATCCGTTCTGCAAACAGCAGCCGCTATAATTAGGGAGTAAGAGAGATCAGATCATCTCTCCTAGGTAATATACCCTTCTCTTTAATGCCCTTGGGTGGCTCTAAATCGTGAGAAGAAGGTCAATTTTGCTCTTTTTCTGTTTTTTTTTTTTCCAATGGCACACAAAGCCCTGCTCCGTCGAGCCCCTGCAGACTTCTCTAGAAGTCTGGTCATAGCAGATTTCGCCTGGTTATTATGCCTTCCACCTCTGGGCTTTCCTGAAGCTTCCTCTGCTTAGAACCTGCTGAGAAGGGACAATTCCTTCAAAGAGGACACTATTCTTGCCTCAATGTAATTAACTCTTCCTCCCAAAGCACCATGCAGTTTTCCTTTCTTTTTTCTTTTTAAGATTTTATTTATTTATTTGAGAGAGTGAGAGAGAGCATAAGTCGGGGAGCGGCAGAGGGCGAGGGAGAAGCAGGCTCCCTGCTGAGATGGGGGCTGAACACCCTAACAATGCCAGCAAACCCTGGGATCATGACCTGAGCTGAAGACAGAGGCTTAACAGACCGAGCCAGCCAGGCATCCCCAGCGGTTTTCCTTTCTAACTTAGCAAAACGTCAGTTACACATTTTATTTGTATGCGTGTTTGACTCATGTCTGTTGACTGGACTCTAAGCTTGCTAAGGGCAGGAACCCTATCTAACTGGTTCATCCTTTTCTCTCCAGCTGCTAGCCTGGCACACTGTAGGGGCTCACCTAACATTTGATCAGTGGAGAGATTTAATCAGTGGAATAGACTGCTTTGCAGAGCTTCAGTTTCCCAGAAAAGTCCCCGGGGCCCTGGTGGGGGCCAGAGGGAGACAGGCAGACACAGCAGGTGAACCCGGGAATCTATGCCGCACTTTGCCCAAAGACCCGCATGGGTCTGATTTAGATGCTGGCTTTTCGCATAAAAGTTCACTTTGAAAATAAGCATTCTACTTATAAAATGTGAGTATTAATCTTAAAAAGCAGAAATGTGGAGGAAAGGGATTGATAACAAAGGGACAGCATGAGAGAATTTGGAGGACGGTAGAATGGATTTACATCTTGAATGAGCAGTAGTTACACGATTGTACGCATTTGTTAAAACTCATAGAATGTGCTGACTTTTACAGTGTGTAATTTTTTAAAGCAAATAAAAGGAAGAAAGACTTGATTGCCTTTGGAAGTTATTTCCAGATTTGTAAGATTGAAGGAATTTCATAGCATGACCAAAAAATGTATTTCGTGACCAAACGCATACACACACTAACACAGAGCTTAGGACCCTGCAACTCGATTTTTCTGCAAAGACAAGATTAGCCTGGATGGGAGGCATGCGGCCATTTTACCCAATGGCAAAACCAAAAAAAGATTTCTGACCCACTTTTTAAAAAGATTTTATTTATTTATTTGAGAGAGAGAAAGAACAGAATAGGGCAGAGGGAGAAGCAGACTCCCCACTGAGTGAGGAGCTCGACACGGGGCTTGATTCCAGGACCCTGGGATCATGATCTGAGCAGAAGGCAGAGGCTTAACCTACTGAGCCACCCAGGTGCCCCAATTTCCAAACCACTTAAATATGTCAACTATTAGAGTGGATTTGTTTTATGTAATTGGTTACAAATACATAAAACCACCTATTATATACAGTAACATGCTGATTTAGAAATACTGCTTTCTTTACTCCCACATTTTATGAAACAGCTTTTTCCCTGGAACTCTTTATACACATTGCTGACAACAGAGGGTTAGCTGTCACTAGAGTCAATTTTTGAGTCACAAAACACAAAACATGGTTTTTCCACACATACCATCTCCTCTCCCATAATTGTCATTTTTTCTAGGGGGTGCCTGGGTGGCTCAGATGGTTAAGTGTCTGCCTTCAGCTCAGGTCATGATCCTGGGATCCCAGGATCAAGCTCCACACTGGGCTCTAGGCTCAGCAGCAGAGTCAGCTTCTCCCTCTCCCTCTGCCTCTCCTGTTGCTCATGCTCTAGCTCTCTGTATCTCTGTCTCTAACAAATAAATAAAATCTTAAAAAAAAAAAAAGACATGTCCTTTTTTTGAATCAACATGATGTTGTCACTAGACCATTTTTGTTAGTCTTGTCGTTATAGTCACAAGGACCACAAAGCAAAAATTCTCAGCTGTAGCGCTACTGACATGGGACCAGATGATTGTGGTGAGGACGCGCCCTGTGGGCTGAGGAGGGCCAGCAGCATCCCTGGCCTCTGCCCACGAGTTGTGGCAGCACATCCCACCCCTATCAGTCGTGACAGCCAAAATGTCTCCAGAAATTTTTAAATGGCCCCCAGGGGGACATCACCCCCAGATAAGAACCATTGCCGGAATGACCTCTTACCGCTATATGACATGATTTTACAATAATTTGTTCACAACAACCCCAGTATTTTGAATTGTAAGGTCACATATCCAGAAACTATAAGATTGTTAGAAACTCCCTTGCCTCATCTCTCTGATTCTATTCTTTGAATCTGTAGTACCTTCAGAGTAGCACCGACTAAAGGATTTAAAGTACTGCAAGCTACGTGTCTTCCCCAAGTAGAGATTGGCTGTATTTCTGGCGTAAGGACTCACATAAAAGAATTCTGGCTCTTTTGAGAATGAATTCTGGGGAAACTTCACTTGAGATGCAGGCGCACAAGATAACCAGGCTAACCTCAGCCACAACAATCTCATGACTGAGCGTCCAGCGTCTGCTTGAATCTCTCACGTGACAGAGGACTCACTACTTCACCTGGTAATTCTGACGGAATAGTTCCTTTTTCTAATTAGCTCTCATGTCTCTGCCTAATACTTCTAGATGTCAGGCTAACATCTAGACAAAGTCTGCCTCTTGGCAGTTGGGCGACACTTTATCTCAGGACAGCAAATGCATTCTCTCCTTCCTTGTTTCCTAGATCCCCGAGCTCCTTCACTACTGCTTGGAAGACACCTTTTCTCAGTAGGAGTTTATCCTAGGACTCATCAATGGCCTTGTAGAAAGTGTGGCTTAGGGGCCTCCTTGGTAGCTAAGCTGGTTAAGCATTTAATTCTTGGTTTCAGCTCATGTCATGACCTCAGGGTTGTGAGTTCGAGCCCCACATGGGGCTCCGTGCTCAGCAGGGAGTCTGCTTGCGATCCTCACTCTCCCTTTGCCCCTTCTACCCCACTCTTTCTCTCTCTAAATAAATAAGTAAATAAATCTTAAAAAAAAAAAAAAAGTGTGGATCAGAATTAACCCTGAGGGATTCTGCAGAGAGAGGGCTGGGAGCTTTCACCATCTGGACACCCTACAGGCTAGAATGAGCCAGCTTTTTTTTTTAAAGAAAGGATTCACACGATTTTATAATATTCAGTTTAGGGGCTGTAAAAATTCACTAAACCCCACGTAAGTAACTACTTCCTCTTTCATCAAGAGCACTGAAGAACAACAGCTCCTCCGAACCTAATCTTGCCCAGCAGAGAGACTTCGGTGAAATGAAAGGGTCGCAGGGGAAAGTGACCACGTGCTATCTAGAGAGCCCCCTTCCTTCTACAGACACACAGAGGGAGGGAGACAGAGACAAAGAGAGAAAGAGAGAGAGAGGGAGGGAGAAAGATCAAGAGATTAAGAAATGGAGAGAAAAAATGCCAGCATCTTATCAGTACTTTTTTTTGTGCAGTGTGATTTAGGCTTTATCTGGTGGTCCACTGTGAGCCTCAGAGTCTTCATTTATGTGGTGGTAAAAACCCACCCCTGCTCCACGGGGTCTTGAAGAAAAGTCACAATGTTCTGAGGATCTGAAATAATGATAGTCTGTATCTTTTAACTGAAGAGCATGAAAGAAAAATGAAGTTTGATTTCTGCTATAGATATAGAATATCCAGGGCCTATTTCTCCGAAGACTTTATCCCAGATAGTGCTGAATTAGATAATTTGAAGTTAAAAGCCACTCCCTGAGTAGTAACAGAAGAACAATACAGAAGTCTATCTCATAATGATGCCTACCACTAAACTGAATGAAGTCTGATGACTTCAGTTTTCTATGTGGCCTTATAATTTTCACTCACCCATGAGTTAAATACCCAATAACTGAGGATTAACTAATAGCCCTGGATAAAGATGCTTGGAAGAGGCCGTAGCTGGTGTTAGCAATGATGCGAAGTAAGTCACATGTGTGTTTGAGGCTCTCTCCTCCCAACCATGGATCTTTCTTTTTCAGGACATCAGCCCATGTTCTCTGGTTACTTTCCCTGTGTAAATGCAATCAAAATGGGCCTCTGGGAAAGCCTGGATGGCTCAGTCAGTTAAGCCTCCAACACTTGATTTCCACTCAGGTCATGAACTCAGGGTCTTGAGATCAAATCCTGCATTGGCTCCATGCTGGGTGTGAAGGCTGCCTAAGATTCTCTCCCTCTCAGAACCCTCCTACACTGTTGTTGGGAATGCAAGCTGGTGCAACCACTCTGGAAAACCGTGTGGAGGTTCCTCAGAAAACTGAAAATAGAGCTACCCTATGACCCAGCGACTGCACTACTGGGTATATATCCTAAAAATACAAACGTTGTCCTCCGAAGGGGCACGTGCACCTGAGTGTTTATAGCAGCAAAGTCCACAGTAGCCAAACTATGAAAAGAACCTAGATGTCCATCAACAGATGGATGGAGAAAGAACATGTGGTATGGGCGCCTGGGTGGCTCAGTGGGTTAAGCCGCTGCCTTCGGCTCAGGTCATGATCTCAGAGTCCTGGGATCGAGTCCCGCATCGGGCTCTCTGCTCAGCAGAGAGCCTGCTTCCCTCTCTCTCTCTCTGCCTGCCTCTCCATCTACTTGTGATTTCTCTCTGTCAAATAAATAAATAAAAAATCTTAAAAAAAAAAAAAAAGAACATGTGGTATATATACACAATGGAATACTATGCAGTCATCAAAAGAAATGAAATCTTGCCATTTGCGATGACGTGGATGGAACTAGAGGGTATTATGTTTAGCGAAATAAGTCAATCGGAGAAAGACAACTATCATATGATCTTCCTGATATGAAGAAGTGGAGATGCAATGTGGGGGGCTTGGGGGGGTAGGAAAAGAAAAAATGAAAGAAGGTGCGATTGGGAGAGAGACAAACCATAAAAGACTCAATCTCAAAAAACAGACTGAGGGTTGCTGGGGGGAGGGGGGATGGGAGAGGATGGTGGGGATATGGACATTGGGGAGGGTATGTGCTATGATGAGTGCTGTGAAATGTGTAAACCTAGCGATTCACAGACCTGTACCCCTGGGGATAAAAAAAAATTATATGTTTATTAAAAATAAATAAATAAATTTTAAAAAAATAAAAAATAAATAAAAGGGGCTACAAAACTTCAAAAAAAAAAGAAAAAGATTCTCTCCCTCTCTCTCTCTCTGCCTCTCCCCCTAAATAACGGGCCTTTAGTAATAGCCCCTGACCTCTGAAACACTGCCAGCCAACTCTCTTTTTGATGATCTCCCTGGCCTACAGTCCAGCTCCCGGAAGCCCAGCTGAACACCCAGGATTGACTGGTATTCACACAGCAGGTGTCTCCCTGCGTAATGCATGGCTTCACGCTAGACAGATCCCTAACCCAAAGGAAGGACTCAAAGCGGCAGTGCAGACAGGAAGGCAGTCCTAGGAGGTGGATGACTTTGACAGGGCCCTCTACTTTACTCTAGGTAGGTGACCCTCTGCTCTGCGGTGGAAAGACCAGGGTGAGGGCTGTTTGTTTCCTTTGGGTTGTGGACTTAAAAAAAAAAAAAAAAAAAAAAAATTACAGGCCCTTTAGTTTAAGGATCTTATTACCTCGGTTATTTCTTCAAGTGTTCAAATTATCGACCACCTCATCTGAACTGGTAGATAAGCTTAATTCTCCCATCTGCAGCAGTAGGCAAGGGGCAGAGGCTTAGAACCACCTAATCTGGCCATCGGAGCTTTAATTTCCTCCACGGAGCAGCAGAGAAGACGACGAAGCTGCGAGCGACCTGCAGGCAGCCGGTAAACAACCGCCCTTCCTGCGCTGGAGCAGAGATCCAATACCAATTTAGTCTTATCTGTCCGGAAAATCATTACTTGAAGACTTGAAAAGGTTAAGAGAGTTGCAGTTTTCATTTCTTCTACTTTCATCCGCAGCACAAAGAGAGGGAAGAACCTGACAGGCATGGGACTAATTTGGTTCACTCAAGCACCCACAGGGAAAATATTCAGATTTTTCTCTACAGGGTCAGATGGAAGCTGTGATTCATGGCTCACACGGTCCCTCTCCGTGCTGGCGAAAACTCAGCCTTCAAGGTAAATTGGAGGTGGTGAGTGCTGGATGGAGGGGACTGTAAAATGGGAAAAAACCAGCTGGGCCTTTTGTTCAAATAAAGCAACTCTTGAGTACCTACTGTGTGCCAAGAACTTCAGGTTGTGTGGGGCACTGGGTGGCTCAGTGGGTTAGAGCCTCTGCCTTTGGCTCAGGTCATTATTCCAGGGTCCTGGGATCGAGCCCCACATCAGGCTCCCTGCTCAGCGGTGAGCCTGCTCCTGCCCCACCCCCTGCCTGCCCCTCTGCCTCCTTGTAATCTCTGTCAAATAAATAAATAAAATCTTTAAAAAAAAGAAGAAGAACTTCAGGTTGTGTTTCTCAATGGGTTCACGGCTGAGGGAGGGTCAGATAAGTCAACCAAGGCTTAGAGAACTGATCATGTTTTATAGAAATAGTGAGGCCAGTAAAACAGAAGTGGGGGTGGAGGGTTTGCACAAACAGAAGGCATTTGGGTGAGTAGAAGCCTCGGATTATAAGCAGCGAGGCATTCAGAAAACTTTTCTCAGAGGGCACAGGAGGAAGAAGGCATGCCCTTGCAAGATCTATGGAGAAAACGTGTCATATAAACTCTGACCACAGACATCTAACATTGGCAGGGCATCCAAGAAGTGGCCTCTGATGACCCAAAACTTAGAGTTCAGTCTGAAAAGCAAAGGCATATGTAAAATCAGGATTAGTTAAGGAGTCATTGCTTGGTGCCGACTCTAAGCCCAGAAGTAGAGCTCAGTGCAGGCCAGAAAAATCAGAGGAGAAAATCCAGAGTAGAAATGCTAGGCCATGGAGATGCAACATAAAAGAGAAGAAGGAGGGGGAGTATACAAGGCAGAGGGGACAGATGAGGAAGAACACATGGATAGAAATAAGCCAGACAGAGAAAAAGCACCTGCTAGGTTTGTGTTGGGAGCTAGCAGGCATTAATATCCTGGGGCCTAAAAGCCATGCCCACAGGAGTGATGCACAAGCAAGATGAGAATATTCTCAGCTGGATGGCAGGGTTTCCAAGGTTCCTTCCCCTATCCAACCCAGAGATAGTCCACCTTCCCTCCTCTCTTCTCCAAGATCAGCACTCTGGTGATAGAGAATGTCTTCCCCCCCTTATCTCAGAAAGAGGTCCCTTCACAGGTGCTGCCCCAGACTCAGAGATGAAAGGTGCAGGTCAGGGGAAATGAAGTCCTCCATCCCCACCTTTTCCCATTTTACAGATGAGGACACGGATGCCCAGAGAGAGATACCGTCTGTCATTGAAGATAAATCCTGTATGTTTTCACTTGTCTGCAGCTGTGGATGAATCGTCAGCATGGTAAAAATATCAAGAAAACTTGAAAAAAATTAAAAGTGAGCTCAGTCAATGGAATTCACCCGTCTTTCTGACAAGACCGTGCACCTGAGCTCGACAGACAGGGGCACTGGGTAGGGCCTGGAAGGGCACGTGTCAGCAGCAGATTGAAAGCAGGTAGAGAAAGAGGAGCGGAGGGCTGTGGTCTGACCCGTAGGAGAGAGCATGAGCTGGCAGCAGAGGAACAAAGTCCTAGGGTATTGAGAAGAGAAGAAAATGATGAGAGGCTCTGCTAACCTTTTCTATTACGATGATTTTCTGTATTTTATGATGTGTCGACATCTTTTTTCCTTTTAAAGATTTTATTTGTTTATTTGACAAAGCAGAGAAAGAGAAAGCACAAGCCGGGGAGCGACAAGTAGGAGAGGGAGAAACAGGCTCCCCGCTGAGCAGAGAGCCCAACGTGGTCCTCCCTCCCAGAACCCTGAGATCGTGACCTGAACCGAAGGCAGACACCGAACCGCCTGAGCCACCCAGGGGCCCCTCAGGTGTTGACATCTTAAAAAACTTTTTGGCCAGGAAAAGACTGCCCCTCTCAGGGTTAGCCAATTCCTAAAGATAATAAAGAACTCAGCCCAGAACATACTTTTCATATGCAAATTAACTAATCCGGGAGGTACACTCCAAACCACCTCTTCTTTTTTTTCTTTTATACATTTTTTTTAATTTATTTATTTTCAGCATAACAGTATCATTATTTTTTCACCACACCCAGTGCCCTCTATAGAACCACCTCTTCTATCTGGTTTCAGACTCTAGGAGGCAATTTAATACTGGCCTGATCACCCCAGGGCCCGGTACCAACCAGACAGCTGGGGAAAATCCTGGTGCTCCAGAGCCCACCAAAGTTATTTAAATTAGCTTTTCCTAAGATATTTACCTTGCCCTGACCTTTGGAAACCTAAGAATGAGGCTGTGGCCTAGGTTTTCCCCTTGCTCCTGCTTCTGCCTCCCAATCAAACCTGGGATGTCCCCACGTGGCCGTGCAGGGCATGGCATGACTCCTGTTCTCAGGAATGGAAGAAAATTTCTTCCTTCAGTGACACTGGCCTCTATGTCATCATTCAGCCCCCTTTATAAATTAAGACCAGGGTACAGATCATGGGCCCAGATAACATTTTATCTTGAAATGAAAATTTACCTCCAAAGCAGCCTCTCTGGTATAAGACTACAGATAATCTCTTAGATCTGAAGAGCCTGGCCAAAATGAAGAACAAGTTTACTATCTCCAGAGACTAATCATGTATTCCTCATCAATATATTGATTTTTAAATAGCAACATTAATAGAGCACTTTAAAAATGAGCTCCTTTTTTTTTTAATTAAAGCAAGTTCAAAAGATCCAAAAGGGTAGCGGAAGAGTAACTTTATGTTATTTATTAAACACGATGAGTAAGCCCTTGTGGAATACCTTCAGCTTCACAAAAATCCAATGTGATAAACTGCAGATCCAGGGAAGAGGTCCATTGTCAGACAAAGAGAGATGAACACACTTCGCCTAATTGTGACAGGTGTGCCGTTTTGCATGATTATAAAGCGAGTATGATCCCAAACACTTGTGGCAAGTGGTCTCCTCCTAAGTAAGGAGGAAGATTCCAGGGTAGAGGAACAAAAGCAGAGGATGGGTGACCATACAGAGCTAGCAAGAAGAGACACAGCAGACCACCAGTGTGCTGCCTTCCTTCCTTAGAAAAGGAGGCTCTGACATCATAGTCGGACAAATGGCCATCCAGAGAAGGTTGCATCCTGCAGGCTCGCTAAAGCCATGGGATTGACTCTTTTGTGAACTGTAAGGTGAGGTCTTACATATGATTCCCAGGATGTGTCCTTAAAACAGGAATGGGCCTGTTTTCTCCTTTTTCCTCATCCTCCTTTTAGGAATGTGAAATGACAGTTGGATATCAAGCAGCCATCAAGCGAATCATGTGAGTCATCAAGTGAATCAGGACAAGGGAGGCCACACCCGGGGTGAAGGGGAACATTTTGTTGGAAAGTGTCTGGGTTCCTGAGGATCATGAAGACAGCAGAAAGCCTGGAACCTTCTACTTCCTCACTATCCATAAGAGAAAAATAGACTTTATATCATTTGAGCCACTGCCATACTGGGGGGGAGGGGAGGCAGGTGGTGTTTCCTAACAAATACAGGGGTAAGGAAGTTAATCACTTGGGAGGGCTGTCCCTAAAAGGCCTGTCTTCTCAGCAAAGCAGAAGGCACTATTGTTAGCTAGGAGGAAAAAACGAGGAATAGATGTGGCCTAAGGGCAGAGTGGGTCCCAAGGGGATATAACAGAGAATCAAGAGACTAAAACTAGAAGGAGTCGCCTATGGAATGGGGTCCCCGGTTGAAAAAGGCAGGCGCGAATACTTATCAGACTCAGACAATCTCATCTCAGTTTTCCACAACAAGGCACACATGTAAATAGATACTGGAAGTAAACACTGGGAAATGGAATGCAGACACTGGGGAGTCGTGTGTGGTTAGGGATTGTCACATTGGGCATGGTTGAATCACTGGGGGAATGAGAAAACTATGGGTGCCTGTAAAAGTATAGTCAAATAGGGGTTTCCAGATAAGAGAATCCAAACAAAGAAGGAAAGAGAATAGGGAAAAAACAAGGTTCTGGGCCATGATAAGGGTAAAATCAGATTCAGGGAGAATATGAGGGTTCTAGAAGGTGGCTGTTAAGGTCCTGAGTTTTTAGTTAGGCAATGCTTTGAGGGAGTAAAATTAGAGAAGAGGGACAGAAGTCCCCTATGGGTGAGAGGCCTGCCCTCCTCCCCCATTTCAACCCAAGCAGACCTCACTTTATGATTTCATACATTATATACATGTATTTTGGAAGTCAACATAAAATTCCATTCAGAAAGAGGTTTTTAATGCTAAAAGAAGGGGAAAGAGGAAAAAGTGGAAGAAGAAGGAAACGAAGCAATAGTAGTAGTAAAAGCAGAAGAAGTAGCAGTAGAAGTAATAGTAATAAATGTGAAACCTTCAAGTCCAAAGTAATTCTTCCTGCTGAGTGCTCTCCATGCAACAGACAACACCAAAGAAAGACCAGCTGGATGTGTCCGGGTGAGACCCAGCAAGAAACAGATGAAATACACAAAAGGGGTGATTGAGAAGCATTTTCAGAGGTGTCCAGAGTTTGGGGAACCTACAAACATGCGGTGAAGCATTCCAAGGCTAGCCATTGTGGGGAACCCTCACCACTCCTACACCTGAAGAGGCCATTAGAGGGAGCTTCTGGGCCAGGCTCTAGAAGGCGCTGACTAGGTCTCGGCCATTGGAGGGAGCAGCTGAGTCGGGCTGCAGAAGGCTGTGGATGAAGGCCCCCAGCCCAACCCCCTTGGGTAAAAGAATGCAGTGATGGCCAGCCCGTTAGCCAACAAGGAGGGAGCGCCGGCAATAAACTCCCTGGCTTCTATCTATCCCCTGCGGGCCTTTCCTGCTGGCCAAATCCAACAGAAACTGGAGAACAAGGGAACCCAGCGAGGGCCATCCACAGAGGCCAGGCTTGCAGGAGGACACTGGGTATGGTGGAAATGGAAGAAAGGGCAGTCTCGGCTAACAGAGAAGCTTCTGCATGTTCCATTCATCTCCCCTCTGCTGAGAATCCACTTTCCCTCATTTTTCATGCAAGTGTGCTATGCTAACATCCCCCATGAAGAAGTCTAAGGCTCCATGCCTAATGGCTGCCAGGTGGGTAGAAACAAGGATGCAGAATCCTTCTGCTGATTCCCCGAATACTCACTCACTTAAGTATCTTTTGCTGCATAACAGATTACCCCCCAAACGCAGCAGCTGTAAACAGCACACCTTCATTATCTCATATTTTCCATGGGTCAGGAATTAGGGAACAACGTAGAAGGCTAGTTCTGACTCAGATTCTGCCATGAGGTTACGTCACAGTGTTAGCCATGGCTGTCGTCATCTGAGGACTGGATAAGTGTGGAGAATCTACTTCCAAAATGGCTTGCTCACATGAACGTTGGCGATGGACCTCTCGCCATAGGGCTCCTAGAGTATCTTCGTGTGGTATGTCAGCTGGCATCCCCTAGGGGGAACAATCTGCGAGACACAGACAGAGAGAGCAAAGACCAAGACACAATACCTTTTATGACCTGGTTTCTGGAACCATATTCTGGCACTTTCTCTCCTGCCTTATTCTGTTCTCTATAAGCAGGTCATCAAGTATAGCCCACACTCAGGAGAAGAGGGGAAGATAAAGATTAGGCTCCACCTCCTGAAGGGAGGAGAGCTGAAAAATTTGTGCACATATTTTTTTTTAATTTTTATTTATTTTTTTAATTTTTTTCAGTGTTCCAGAATTCATTGTTTATGTACCACACCCAGTACTCCATGCAGTACATGCCCTCCATAATACCCACCACCAGACTCACCCATCCCCCCCACCCAATGCACACATTTTAAACCACCACACTCACATCTGCCTGTACCCACCAGCTTTAGCGTTCTCCTTCTTGCTAACCCTGCCTGTCCGGGATCATATTTTATAGGCTCTTCTGCATTGAGAGACAAGAGACACAATTCTACTGTAGTAGGTGCCTTGGAGTTTACCCAGTAAGACTCCACAAAGATGGAGGGAATCCAAGAATGCAAGAAGAAGAAGAAAGAGAAGGAGGAGTAGGAGGAGAAGGGGAGTTGCACAGCCATATTTTCTTACTAATTAGAAAAAATGTATCTAATAAATGGGGTATTTTATTTCTGCTATTTCCTTTCTCCAAAAAAAAAAAAAGAGCCAAATATAATACCCAGACAGTAAAACAAAGCATGTTTAAAATGATTTTAAAAAGTTCAGACAACTTTTAAGTTGGAGCCCAACACAACGAACTCTTAAAGTTTGGGATGACTTTTCTTTCTTTATTCGTATGATTTTTCATTATAGAAGGGGTAAGGGAGTGGAAGAGTCGTGGACCAGAAGGAAAAAGACAACATTTTGAAAATAAAATCTCAGAGCTTTTTGTGGAACAAAGAGACATGGATTTATTGATAAAGACCAAAGTTTAAAACATTGCCAAACAGGAACGTATTTGGTATTTGTTTTTAAGTCTCACATTATTTGCAGTTACTACTGAAATGTTGATAACGTTCTCAAGCACTAAGAAATTGATTCTCACGCATTTACTTACAGCTTCTGGTAGTTTATGAGTTTCTGGTAAATACAATGTCTGTCTAGCCTCCAACTTTTACACATTCATTTGCCGGTCTAAGATAGAGATAATCACAGGCTTCGTTCTTTCCTTGTGACAGATGCGTAAAACAGAAGTCACACAAACATAACAATCCAATCTATACATTTGTCAGTGTCTGCGTTCCCTCCATAGGTTCACACATTGCCTGGTGTGATGCATCAGCAACTCTGATCACACTTAGGTGGAATCCCAATTTTGTTGCAATGTGATGACAACATCTGAGCGACTTTGAAAGGTCATTTCCTTCACATCCTATCTGAGATAGTCATCTCAGCCCCCCACATAAGTCATTGTTAAAAAAAAAAACGAAAGAAAGAAAGAAAAGAAAAATCTCCAACCTCTTTTAGTAAACCTTTCTTTTTTTTTTTTAAACAGTCTACACAGTAAGATTCTTATTTTTGATGTCTTGGAAACTGTTTATGGGAATGTTGGCATTTACCCATTCAGCTTCAGTAAACGCTTTCATAATGCGAATGGACATCCTCTAATTTGTCTTTGCAGTCCATTTAGATTTCTGCACGTCGGATTTTATTAAAGAAAAGCCCACTTAAGGGTTTGATACATGCAATACTAACACCAAGAGTGCCCAAAGCCTGGTGCATGGTCCTCTGATGCCAGACTCATAAGTCCTAAGTGACAACTTTGTCTTTTGTCACTACACCCTCTCTGATGACAGCAGGGTCATTCTGTGCCTCCATGTCTGTCTGTCTTTCATTGTTACGTGGAAATGGGGAGGCTAGTCTTCCGTTTTTCCTTGCCAAATGCCTAGGCAAAAGGTAATTTCAAATAGGCCAAAAGTAAGAGATCTCCCCACATTAACTCTTTCTATGAAACCCTTCCTCCCTCCTTCACTGTGCTTTCCAAAAGCAGCACCTGCAATCTTCTTTGAAGATGCCCTCAACCTTCCAGAAGACCAGCTCCTGGGACTGTACATCCCACCCTCATGGAGTAACCACCAGCCAACAGCTATTAAACAAGAGAGAGAGGATGCCCAACTCCTTTGCTGCAGGTGAGGATATGCCAGTGTAACTTACCAGAGTTCCCAGGGATCTTACTAAAGACCTGACCTGAGCCACATGCTGACTGGGCTTCCTCCCCTTCCCTGTCCTGCTCCCAAGCTCCCTCCCTAGTCCACTCTGAGAGCCCTTCTTGAATAAAACATTCTCATCTCTGAGTCTACTCCTGGGGAACCGAACCTAAGACACACCAAACCCAGAAACGGAATCATAAGAGCATAATATTATGCTCAAAAGGCATAATATCTAGTAAGGGCCATCAAGAGTGTTCCAGTTAAGGGGCACCTGGGTGGCTCAGTGGGTTAAGCGTCTGCCATCAGCTCAGGTCATGATCTCAGGGTCCTGGGATCAAGCCCCAGGTTGGGGGGGGGGTCTCTGCTCAGCGGGGAGCCACTTCCCCCCACCAAAAATCTCTGCCTGCCTCTCTGCCTACTTGTGATCTCTGTCTGTCAAATAAATAAAATCTTTAAAAAAAAATGTTTTTCTAGTTAAGACAAGACTGCTTGCCCTTGAAATCTAAAGGGGACAGTAGGAGAAATAATTAAAACTTGCTGAATGACCAGGGATCTTCTGAGAACTGCTTGTACCTTGACTCCTCACCACTTCAAAAGATGCCCAGATAGTTGAAAGGAAAGGAAAACAATCATTTGATATTTGTACCAGTCAAGATGCATACGGTTATGCTAGAGTAACAACCAAGCCCCAATGGCCAAGAACAAAAACAGCTTTCTCCCTCACACTACACATGGACATGAAGGATTGTCACAGGACTCTGCTAGTGAGGTCACTCAGGGACTCAATCTGAGAAATGGACCATTCCAGCACTCATGTCCACATTCATCTCTGCAGGGAAAGAGTGAATGCCGAAGCACACACTGGCCCTCAAAGCTTCTGTCCTTACATGACACATACCACTTCTGCTCATATTTAATGATCTCAGGCAAGTCACATGTCTATGACTAACAGAAATTAACAGGAAAGTGAATTGTACTCCCTGTTTGGAAGAATGAGAAACAAAATATTTATGAACAACTCTCAGGATTAATCACCACAACTGTCTTCAGAAGCAGGCCCCTGAGGAATCAGTGTTGGCTACTTCTACAAAGCAAGCGGGACATATTTAATGACTCTGAGCTCTCAGGGTTTCTGTGAGATTTATTCATTCAACAAACATCTATTAATGTCTTCTCTAAACAAGAGATTGACCATGTGCACTGGAATTAGTGGGGCTGTGTGAAAATCCCAGATCCACCACTTACCAGCAACACAAGCTCCAAGTACCCTTCCGACCCATTTTCATTACCCCAAAAATGGTGACAATAATAGAATGGATCTTACAGAATTGATTAGATGACTGGAAAGGATAATGTAAGCTGTTCTCTTCATTATTATTCCAAAGATAAATGAGAGGTGATACCTTCCCTGGAGAAGCACACTCCAATTTAAGGGATGGGACATTTAACCCATTTCAGCTCTGTAGAAAGATATTTATTAAGAACTTACTATGTGCAGGGCGCTGAACTGAACACTGTAGTGAAGTATGAATGAGGCTGGGATGTCTGGGTGGCTCAATCAGTTAAGCATCTGACTCTTTGATTTCAGCTCAGGTCATTATCCTGGCATCTTGAGGTCGAGCCCGACATCGGGCTCTAAGTTCATCGAGGAGTCTACTTGGGATTCTCTCTCTCCCTCTGAGCCTCCCCCTTCTTGCAAGCTCTCTCTCTCTCTCAAATAAATAAATAAATCTTTAAAGTAAAAGAATGAACAAGGCTCTGTCCCTATCTTTAAAAGTGGACAGTTCAAAATAATGAATACTGTTTTTCTAAAAATAAATAAATAAATTTAATTTAAAATTTAAAAAAATAAAAATAAAGAAAAAAAGATAAATAATTTCAAAAAAAAATAAAAAATAAAAAATATATTCTCACTTTAAAAAAAAGTGGACAGTTCGTCGGGGAACACAGAAACATAAGCACAAATGCCCTATTATTTGAGTGACAAGACAGAGTCTATGGGAATGCAAAAGAGGAATACTTAGCTAAATCAAGGGTAAAGAGGCAGCCTTTTTAAGGAGACTTCTCCTGGTGTGAATTTTAAATGTGCAAAACCAGTGATGCTTCAATTCCAGGTTAGGAGAGAAAGCTTTCAAGCCCCAGGTCGCCTAGAATGCCCCACTGCCACTATCGGCATTTGGCAGGTGCAGCTGAGGCAGGAGCAATCCGGGCCACTCTGCTCCCATTCTGATTCAGACTCTTGCTCGTGGTGCTATTCAACAGGACTGCCAATCAAAACCCAAGAAGGGCTGCGCAGAGGGCAAACCTCCAGCAAAAGGCAACCCTCCACCGCCCTCCTGAAATCCCCGATTCTTCTCACAAAGTGAATTGGGATAAACAGATGAAATGTCTCAAGACAGCCACTGGCCCCTGTGTCGCAGGCGTCCCCTGAGCAATTCCACACAGATCCACGACACTTTGAGCCATGCCGAGGGAGAGATTTTTTAAAAATCCCTTTCCATGATTCACCTGCTCTCAGGAACATGAAACCTCTGCCTGCATTGAAATGAACATTGGCACCTTCCGGCTGCATCCGTTTCTTATCTCTTAACCCCAGAAAGACGGACTGAAGTTTTCCCAATGTCTATCATCCGGAGCAATGAGACTAAGATCAGCAGACCGGACACCTCGGAGAGAAATAAGGCATATTTCTCCATATTGAAAACAGAATACACATATTAATATAAACATGAAACCGGAGGACCCTGTTTTTATTTATAATCCACTTGAAAGAGATGGTTTCTATGGCAGCAGAAAATACAAGGGTTTTTTTTTCAAAGGAGCTACTGGATTTACAAAGATTCGCCCACCCCATTAGAAGTCTTTCTTCTTCTTTGATGATATGCCAGAGCTGATGGATTTGGGGTGTTTTCAGTTGCAATGCTTGTTCTACAGTGTTGAAAAAGAGACGCGGAAGGGGCTTTTGCTTTCTTCTCCACCACTGGGTTTCTTCCTAGGCCATTTGCCTGTGGGCTTGTAGACATCCATAGGGTAAGGAAGGAGCAACCATTAATTAATTCCATTAGAGGAAGAAACAGGGGGGTGTGTGCGAGAGGGGGGAGGCACCAAGCTGCCACTGATGTTGGGAAAGGACAACGTTTAAGAACTTCAGTCAGGAGACCTGCTGATCGGATGATAAAACAAACAGCAGCATGAATGATCATTATTCCTGTAACCAAAGAGGAAACATTGAATCAATCTTTTCATTACCCGTGATTGTGGCCAGTGGACACAGCGTCCATCAGGGGCTAGAAACACTTGAGTTCTTACATGCAGGTGCGAGGTCCAGGCTCTGCTTCAGCCAGCAGGTGGCCATAGTCAACAAGAGCCCACGAGTGGAGGAACAGCATCCTAGGGGTGTCGGAGGTTGGGGGGGGGGCTCTGCTGTAGGGGAAAGGTGGCTTTGAGGGAGGTGGGAGAGGATGCAGACATGAGATCTCAGGGTCCTGGGATTGAGTCCCGCACTGGGCTCCCAGCTCCCTGCTCAGGAGGAAGTCTGCTTGTCCCTCTCCCTCTGCCCCTCCCCCTGTTCATACTCTCTCGTACATCTTCTCTCTCTCAAATAATTTTTTTAAATATTAAAAAAATATTGAACTTTGTGACCAACACTGTCATGGTCCACTCTCGGCATGGCTCTCCACCTCACTTTTTAGCCACTACCTCTGCCCCTGTCTGTAACCACCCGTTGCCTTGCACAGTGACTGCTTAGCATTGCCCTGAACACAGGGGCTACCTTTGTACAACCGACCTACCTGCCCATGTCTGTTCGGTTTGTGTCAGCTGCAGGGGGGCTGATGAGCCACGCTGGGGCATCGGGCATGTTTACGTGACACCCGCTGAGAGAGCCAAGAGGTGAGGTCTTTGGGCCGCTGAGACCACAAGCTATGAACGACGGCCACACACAGATGGTTGTATTCAGCTACCTTCCTCTGGCACTTGGCATATTTCACTTCGTCAGAGGGAACTGAGTTGAACAAGGGCCCTCAGGTATCCCCGTTAACATAACAGCCATGTGTCCAATGTGTATAGTGTGTATTGTGTGTGTGTGTGTGCTCACTTCAGCCTTACGGCTACTCTGTGAATAGGTGTTATTATCTCCATTCTTCGGATGAGAAAGTTGCTCTAAAATATGGAAAAGGAGGCGCCTAGACTGCTCAGTTTGTTAAGCATCAGTCTTTGGCTCAGGTCATGATCTCAAGGTGCTGGAATCAAGTCCTGAGTTGGGCGAGTTGGGCTTTCTGCTCAGCAGGGAATCTACTTGTCCCTCTGCCCCTCCACCCACTCAGCCGCTCTCTCGATCTCTTCTTCAAATAAATAAATACATAAAATCTTTTTTAAAAAACAAAATATAATATGGAAAGGAAGCAAGAGTGGCCCCTTTTCTCTAGAGGCAGGCTCGTCGTGTCCCAAGGAGAGAAATTCAATCCTAGACCAAGCCTTCCCGTTTGCCTTCTCTTTCCTCAATTTAAAAGTTACAATGAATTGGCCTCTGGCATGGGTCAGGCCTGTCCAGGAGTAAATAATCATAACTTGGTGAAAGCTTCAGAAGGGGAGAGCTGCCTAAAATCTCTCACTCCAACCAGGACACCTGTACTAGCAAATAAAGACAAACTCTTCGCCCTTTGACAGAACAATTTCAGTATGCAAACACACGCAGGCACACACAAACAAGGCTTCTTTACAGACTTATCCAAATAAAAAATAGTGAGTAGAAATGATCTACCTGTATATCTAGAGAGGACTTATTAAACCAGCTATTTTTTTAAAAGGATAAGCTATATATTGACATAGAAGCATATTCAAGATATATTATTAAGTAGAAGACAAAAAGGCAAGTGACAGAAGAATAGTATATTAGCATAACACCTTTGTTATAGGTGTTATACTATAGCCATAGGAAGACCCCAAACTCATCTCCCCCACAGAACACACAAAATTACACCTATTCACAGAACAGTTCCTCCCTGAAGAAGAGGGAGGAACTTCCCATTCCTTACGGTGCTCACTAAGGAATAGGCATGAGCAGGAACTTTCTCTTTTCACCTTTTAAAATACTGTAAGCTATGCAAATGTGTTATGTATTCAAAAATTAAATTAAAAAGAAAAATCTCTCCCGTCTGTTCACCCCTCACAGTTTAAAACCCGATTTCACAAGTGTCACCTCATTGAATTCTCACAATCCTACAAATTGTTATTATTCCCGCTTCACAGATAAGGAAACTAGGCTGGAGTCATTAAGTGACCTGGGAGGAGATCACTAGTAAAAGCCATAAAGACGGGGCGACCACCAGAACCTGCCCCGCAGTTCTTCTGCCCAACAGCCCACGACATGAGACAGGGATGCGGGAGCTGGGGCAGAGGGGGAGCTCACTGGATTTCATTTAGGGAGAGAATGGAACCCTCTTGTCCCCCCACAATCCTACCCCGTGAAGGATGCCAGAAACGTCTAACCTTGAACTTAAAAAAAAATCCTGTCTCACAATGCAAATACCTCTGAGAGGCGTAACACACACTGTGCTTCGTTTCAAGTGTGGGAAACTAACTCATAACTGACTGCCGGTCCCTTAAGTGAAATCAGTGTCATCATCTGCAAGATACATTCAGGGAAAAAAAAAAGCATTGTTCCCTCTCTTCTGCTACCTTGCAGACATCCTATAACAGGGCCACCCCTTCCTGGTCCCTGGCAACAACAGGGGCAGATCAGATTCTACAGCTTTTCTGTCTTCTTCCCATGTTCATGGACAGTGTCATTTTCAGGCATAAATGTTTAATTCCTGGTCCAATCTGCTAGAGTCAGGACTGTAATCTCTCAGCCCTTCTTAAGCTCTGGCCTCACGCTCGGCTCACAAACTTACAGACAGCAGTGGGAGGGTCCGATGGTGGGGGACCACCTTCCAGACACCTTTTACACCCCTTCCCTCCCTGGTTCTCCCGGCAAGCACAGCAAAAAAGGACAAAGAGTAAAGCAGCAAAGGGCCACGTGGCAAATAGCCAAAGGTGGCTCCTCTTTGTGAGGGAGTCTCGAGGATTCCCTGATGACCCCCTCATGGGTACCTCCAAGAAGCACCATCCCATGACCCAGGTGACCCTGGCTAGCTCCATCTGCCTCTCAGCTCCTATTCCAGCTAACCTCCCCACGAGGTGTGACTCTGGTGGGTCTCCTGGTCTAAGCAGGCAGCCCTGTAAGGTAGAGGAAGTCCGGGAAGGCTCTGGCCTAGCCACTGGCCACAAGGTCCAAAGGGTGCCCTGAAACCATGACTTGCCCCATGGAGCCCTCTCTCCTCACCCTGCTGACTGCAGCGGCAACCAGCCTCTATCTTCATCACCTACACTTACACAAATCCTAAGAGATGCCTCAGGTTCTCCTGAGGATGCCTCTGTGACCTCACTCTGTAATAGCAAGGGGAAGGCCTATGACATCCTACACTCTGGATGCATCTAAAGGGGTTTATCTTGAAGCCCTCCTCCTGTGACTTCGCAGGCAGGAGGCACAGGGGTTGGGAAGCCTCACATCCACAAATGCCCATGACCCACAAATCCTTCCCTCTCCAAAACTAGTTACCTCTTTTTTTTAAAGGATGTCATTAGGACTTCACCATCCTCCTGCCCTCGATGAATTAATTAGCCTGTGAATCGAGCACTAACAGTGTTGTCATCAAAAAAGAGCAAAAAGAAGACATTGTGGGGCTCTTGGTGAAAGAACACAGCGTCACTCACAGTCTTTCCAAAGGGGTCAAAGCCATATCTGATCAAGCCTCTGGACGGAGCTGCACCCTTGCAGAAGACACAGGGGACAGAGGAGCATACTGAACTGTGCCTTGAAGGTGCCATCAACACCTTCCGTACTGCGATATGGACCTACAGGTCTGCAAGCCCCACAGATAAGCGGCGAGCAAAAGAAAGGGGTGGAGAGGAAAACTGTACATTAAAAGACGTCAAAGACATATTAAATTTTAATGTGCAAGACTAAACCCTGGTGTCAAAAAAAAAAAAAAAAGACTAAACCATGGTGTCTAGAGACGCACACTTAGCTGATAAAACCGTAAGAAGTGCAAGCCCCTAATTACTATAGAGTTAGGCTCTCTGTAGAAGGAGGGGACAGCCTTCAAGACGGGTCATACAGAGGACTTCTGGGGCAGCTAGCAAAGTCCTATTGCTCAGTCTGGATGTTTAAATGGGTGTTTAGACCCTATGCCTTATTCCTTATTATACCTTATAATAATTCGCTCAGCTAAAAGTTTGGGGCCCCTGGATCTGTCTTGTTTCGATTTTGTCTTTACATTCCTCAGCGCTCATCACGTTAGTGTACTCTTCCTCCCTTTCTCCTAAAATAAAACACCTGTGTGCTTTATTTTAAAATGAAAAGTAGGCCGCAAAAAGAAAAGAAGTATTATATAAGAAACAAATCTGGAAAGAAAGAAAAGTTCCTCTCCCTTTTGTGGTAGAGAGAATAATGGCCCGAAAGATATTCACATCATAACACCCAGAACCCCTGACTTGGTTCCTTTACATACACTAAGAGATGAGTTATGAGTCTTGTCAGAGGGAGATTATCCTTGATTATTTGGGTGGATCTGCTATAATCAAGGGTCCTCGTAAGTGAAAGGGGAAGGTCATAAAACCAGAGTCACATGAGATGTTATGACAAAAGCAGAGGCCAGAATGATGTGGTTGTTGACTTTAAAGATGGAAGGAGTCACAACCCAAGGATTATGGGCAGAATGCGGAAGCGGAAACGGATTCTCTTTTAGAGCCTCAGGAAGAAACATGGCCCCTGACACCGTGACTGGGACCCAAAAAGACCTATTTGGGAATAAGAGACCTATGTGCAAATTTAGTGTAAGAAGCCAGTACCACCATTTTTACCAAGGCGAGAAGTGGTAGGAGGGCTCAAGTTCACAAAACCAGTTTGGCTTTGCAGAGCATTTGTCAAGTATCAGTTCTCAGCACTGGTCTTCAGACCAAACTCTCCAATAACAAGAGAAGTCTCACCAAAGTGCATTTTTCATTCTGCAAAAGGTAGTTCTTGGGAGGATGGCATTAGGAAGCTCAGAGTCCAGGGACCACTCTGGAACCTGGGCTAGTCACAGAGAGAACCAAGAAAACCTCAGTGCCCCAAAGAGCAGAAACATTCCGTTCAATGTAAGGCCACTGAGGTCAATTTATCCTCCCTGCTGAGTCTCCTCAAAGGAAGAGGAAGGACTGGAGTTTCCAACACCCATGGTGGGAGCCAGGCACCTGTTCACTGTCACACCAACACCAGGGAGAGGGAGGGGCTGCCAGGTGGATGCCGAGTGCCTCCAAACTGGCAGATGTTTACCACTACCTCTCTATTAACATGGTAAACTTGTTAATGAGCTCCTTCCCAAAGCAGCAATGGTGGAGACTAGCTCCTTCTGCTGAGAATAAGTGGACCCAGCCGGGCGTTTCCAGGAGAGGGGACCTGAGTAGACCATCGAGGTGAGGGGAATGGAAACCCCAGGAGAGACACAACAGAGGGAAAGCAGGTCCCCCAGCCTCTCCTGTTCAGTCAGGGTTAGTCTACGTAGAACTCATACCCTTTAGTTGGGTTTTGTAACAATTCAACCCAACAATGTAAGTTTCTGGTCCAGATTTTGGTTTGTGTTTGTTTTTTTTTAGAAAAAGCAACCTCCTTAATTTATTAATTATATTAATACAATGAAAATAGATGGGGCTGCTTCTCTTTCCTAAGTAGTAAGGCTATTATCTTTTCACTGTCTCCTGTGAGCTCTTGCTCCTAGTCTTTGCATTACCATCTAGAAAAACTAAATGATGTATTTTAATACTGCCGTAGGCGCAGCTTGACCTTTAAATCGCATTATTTAAATATTAATGACATAGCAGGAAAGCAGCTACTGACAGGTGTTATACAAGTCAGACCAAACAGGACACTAAATCTGCGAGCGCCTTTGAAACTCCCATCAGAGATAATGAGGTATAGGCATGTATTTCCACACACTGTCCAGCACCGGCTCGCTCCACATCCCGTTGGAATAAATTAACTGAGTGTTGTGTTTGAAGGGAAAGAAATCATCGTTCTGCCTTCAAAACGCCATTTAATGACTTCTGCAGCCCTGCTCGAGGATAACAGGAAAGGGCCTATTTGTTTCTTGGACTTGAAGTGAATACCACGCTCTTCAAAGCGTTGGATTTCACACTGACGGATGTGATCCATGGTCTTGCTTCCCAGGAGGCCTCAAGTGGATGCTCGGGTCTGTCCACGTCCTCGTCCCGGCTGGCTTGACATTCCCAGCTGCTCCTGAGTCGCTGTATGCCCTTGCGGATCCTCTGCCTGGAACCTGAGCCAGCCGCAGACGCTTCCTCTCTCCAAGGCACCTCATGAGCTGAGGATGCCACAGCTCTCTCCCTGTCCCCCAGACCCAGGTTTTCTCAAACTTGGCCCAACAGTCATTTAGAGCTGGACAGTTCTTTGTTGTAAGGTGCTATCCTGGGCACTGTAGGCTATTTGGCAGTTTTTTCTGGCCTCTATCCACTAGGTACCAGGAGGAATTCCCCAGTGGTGATAACCCTAAAGATCTCCAGACACCACATGTCCTGGTAAAGAACCTCTGGCTTGGACAGATATATTATCTACCTCAGTGTCCCCGTGTTGTTCCACAGCTGTTCAAAAATCCTCACTTCAGAATTCAACAACCTGGACAAGTCACCTGCTGATTAAAGTTAAGATATTCTTCATGGTGCTCTAGACCAGCAAAGGAGTATCAAGTTCATGAGGGGATGTGAGAAACCAGGACAATGACTGAGTCACTCACCTGAGACTGAAATAAGAGAAGGAGTCCCTGAATTTTAGGGGAGTTCTTTTTCTGACCATGCTGGATCTGACATGCTATACTTCTGACACCCACTTAAACTTGGGGTCTGCGTCTTCATAGTCTACAGATATTTGTTGATCATGGAAAGCCATGCAGTGAGCCATGGTACAGACAATCTGGCTGCCATAGTTTCCATTTGGTTTGGATTCAGTTCGATTATTTTCTAATATTTGTAACTGTGCTGGGACATTAAAAGCACTCAGAATAACCCAAAATATCAAAAAAAGGTCCCATCCTTCTGAAGTGTATGTCCTGAGAATTTAAGCTACCAGGAAAGGAGAGGATACCGAGATGAGCCCTAAATGGAGACGCTAGCCCCTCCCCATGGATCAACCAGAGACTGACGGCTTGAGTGCCCAACAGGTACCCTTCTGTCTGCAGATGGGCGCTTTTCCGTTCATGCCATTTCCTTGTCACTGTATTTCTGAAGATCTGCTGATGGCTACAGCAAGAAAAATAACTTAAGTGTTTATACTTGGAGTCTAGTTTACAATTTTGGCTAGCCACCCGTTGGTTTTACGCAGAGTGCCATTTCACCCAATGCCGGGTATGTTTGATAAATGGAAATGTTGGGTATGTTTGATAAATGGAAATGTGTGTGACTCAAATCTCTCAGTGTGGGTGAGAATAAATGTGGTTTGAATATCTCAGTGGGACCCCCTTGTCAATCAGCATACGCTCACGTACAGCTTCACACAATCTAAACCCCAAGCGAGGTCTCTGGTCTCAAAGTGTGGTCCCCGAGGCCCGCAGCCCCAGCAGCAACTGGGAGCTCGCTAGAAATGAAGATCCTCGGGCCCTACCCAAGGCCTGCTGAAGCAGGGACTCTGTTGGGGCCTAGAAATCTATTTAACAAGAGCTGATGCAACCAAAGTTTGAGACCCACTGACCTAGAAAATGAGTTTCAGTGAGAAATTAAACCAAAGCCTAATTCATGAAATTGCTCATTTTCTCTGCTACTATCAGAACTTAATCCAGCGCCCTTTGTGTGCAGTGTTATTCACATTATCATGCTGACAATATTGTCTGTAGGTGGATTAGAAAAACAATACATAATCGGTGGAATCCTAGTCTCCCTTTTTCCCTGGGAAGTCCTGAACTGCGTATGTATCTGGCTGACTTCCACGGAATCTAAGGAATCCAGAATTCCGAGCATCTTGGCACCTTTCTCTTTATCCTTCATACATATGCATTATTAGAGAACATATGTTGTTTAATCAAAAGATAACATTACACTGGGTAACGTTCATGAGCACTGGCAAATATTTCACTTACAAGCTGCCATACTTAATTATCTGGAAAAATATAAATATTCACATTTGGCCGAATTCTTCCTTCCTCCTCCCTCGGTGTCTTTTCTGCAAACAGCAGCCCCGGCCAGGTGTCTCATGGCTTACCTGCACAAAGCTCATAAAATACAGACCCCACTGGTTAAAAAAAAAAAAAAGAAAGAGAAAAAAAGTGTATTTCTAGTTGTCAATACAACACTGTGAACTAATATGGGAAGTAAGACTGAGGCACACAGGGGAGACCGAGGGATTTTTAACAGAGAGACGTATGAGAGACCACATCAAACTGGAGTCAAGCGTAACCATCCCAGGAAGGAGTGGACATTCAGTACGGGAAGATTCTGCAGTCAGACTGGTTGGCGGGGTCAGATCCCTGCTCCGCCTCTCAGACATTCTCCTTGTGAAATGGAGATCGTGGCTCCTCGTAGGACTGTTGCAGGTTATATGAGATAATCCAAGTAAAGCCCTGAGCTTAGAGCCTGGCATATAATAAATGCTCAGACCAGTTCAGCTATTTCACGACAGTTTGTTATTGCCTGTCAGAGGCAGGCCCCTGGCCAGGGCGGCCTCCGCCATTAAAAGATGGCGCCTGGCTAGTTGCCAGGTTAGGATTGCCTCGTGAGACTAAGCGGAACGCCCAAAGAGGAAGTAAACAGCATTGGTTGCTAGCGAAGTTGTTCATTTAGGTGCACAGCCTGATTCGCTCCCTCCTGTACCCTGCTCACTGATTGGTCATGTAAGCGTATATAAGTGTGTAGACTTGCGGAAAAAAAGAGAGAAAGAGAGAGAAGATGCATCCGAACCAGGGTTCTTGTCGTCCTTGCGGGGTGAGGGCGATAATTGCCCAAAAATTCATTTCTGAAGTAGCCTATGCAATATCGTTAGACAGCTGAGTTGAGCTCAACTTTGCTCAACTCAGCTGTCTAACGATATTGCATAGAGGTCTGGGCACACCTGTGCCTGACCCAGAGTTCATACCTGTCTCAAGAATATTTTGAGGAGGGCACCTGGGTGGCTCAGTTGGTTAAGCCTCCAACTCCTGATTTCTGCTCAGGTCATGATCTCAGGGTCCTGGAGGGAGCCCCACCTTGGGCTCTAAGCTCAGTGGGGTATCTGCTGGAGGATTCTCTTCCTCTGCCCACCCCCCATCTCTTAGAATAAAGAAATAAGTCTTTAAACAAAAAAAAAAAAAAAAAAAAAAGAAGAAGAAGAAGAATATTTTAAGCACTTACTATGTGCCAGGCCCTGTTCTAAGAGTGTCATGTAATTTTAATTACTTAATTCTCAGAATCATTATACTGTGAAAATGAAGCATGGTAGTTAAGCAACTTAGCCAAGTTACACAGCTAGTGAAAATTTAAACCTGGTTTAGCACCACAGAGCCCACACCTAATAGCTAGGCTCTGTGGCCTCTCTTTATAAATATTTAAACATTAAATATTAGCAAATATTTTTTGGTTAGGTGAACTCTTAAAATGCAAATATACCTAAGTCGGGCATTAACATCTTAGCAAAAACCATAGCACTAACATCCAACATTATGGGCTTGGAAGATGGAAAGTAACTGGTCAGGGATCCAGGCAAATTTTATTGTGTGTAAAGGAGAAAGTGTAACGCAGGGAGCTCTTGGGTATACAAGAAGAAATGAGGACCTGGGAATCAGACTGAGTTGAACTAGTTATTCCAAATTTCTGAGCCTTGGTTTCCTTTTTTAAAATTTTTTTTAAGATTTTATTTATTTATTTTTCAATGAGAGAGAACAAGCAAGGGGAGCAGCAGGCAAAGGGAGAAGCAGGCTGCCTGTTGAGCAGGGAGCTTGATATGAGACTCGATCCCAGGACTCTGGGATCATGATCTGAGCCGAAGGCAGATGCTTAACCAACTGAGTCACCCAGGGGGTCCCTCCTTTTTTTTTTTTTTAATTGGATTTAAGGATGCCTACCTCAAGGCCTTGAATGTCAAGTGCAGAGGTTCTACAGTGTCTGGCACATCATAGCCACTCCATTAATGTTGGTTCCCCAAAAGGTGTCCTTTTTGAAGAAGGTGACCTTGGATTCATGGTGCCGCAATGGTGATCGGGGACATGTGGAAGACGTGAACAGTCTGCCTCCACCATTGTGGCGGAGGAGGGGGGCGGGGAGGTGGTCATAACAGCTGGGAAAGGAGTGAAGGATATAAAAACTATGTTTTACTCAGGGTCAGCCTATTGGGGAAATTCATAATCTGGATTAATGCAGAGCAAGGACTAAATTCATGGGAGAAGCAGATCACAGTTTCTCAAAACCAGCTGGAAAAAAAGGAAGCTATTTTGAAAAGTGAAGAACTGGATGGTGCTATTTAGGGAAGGACTGGAGCTGGAAGAATTGTCCTCTAGCCTTCCATAGACACAAGAAATAACTCTTTAGCAGTAAAGATTGTCAACAGGAGTTTCTCCATAGAAAGCCACGAAAATATATGTCAAGATAGCAGTTTGTTCATGTGCTAGTATAATGTATAGCAGGCCTAGGCAGGAATAAGTCTTGTTAAGATAGAATCCTGCAGGAAGCTTGCTTATCGGCTGTCTGGACACCAAAATCATGAACTATAAAAAATCAGGTACAGTCCACCTAATCAAGGCGCCTGGATATAGCCACATATATAATGCCTAGAGATCCTCATTGATAAATAATATTACAAAGACCATAAAAGAATTTGTTGAATCGCTGAGCCTATACTCTATAGTGAAAACAAATACAATTTACCATACACTCAAATATCTAATAGACCACAAAGAAGAACGGGTTCTGCTACCCATTCCCATTTCACTCTTACGGAGAAACTCATAATGACTCTAGGACAGAGTAGTCAATCAATAATAATTAGTTGGCAAATAGTTAACAAAACTAATGTCTAAAGGAATTATTTTGATCTGGATTATATTCCTTCAGGTCCTAGGGATCCTTCTCTGAATCCCACACAGATCCACCTATCCCCTCTGTGTAGGGGTTGACTTCTTGCTCTGATTCCTTTTGAGGAATCATGAGGCACTCTGAGAATTTGTTCAGCCGTGTTCAAAATTACCAACTCTCGTCTCACACATCTGCAAACATTTGGCAGCCTCCCTTGCTTGTTTGCTCATCTCAGGAATAGCTGTACAATAGAGCAGCTCTCTGTCTTTCTCAACTACATGATCTTCATTCTTCTTAGAAGTTGCATTTTGTCTGAGTTGTGAGCTTCTCCGCAGGCAGTGATAATGAAATGGGCACTTTCTATTTGGAATCCATCATGAAGCTGATGTTCCAATGCTGAGGACCATGATAATTCCAGTGTGGCACCATCTGATATCCTCCCTCTCCCAATCAGAAATGGTACTGAGGTATGTTCCTCAATCACCACTCCACACTCGAAACTGTGACTTTCATATCACATCAAGAACCTGTGGGTTATCAGACACACTTTACAGATCCACTGCCCTAAGTAGAACCTGGATCTAGGGGAGGCAAACTAAACAAATAGAAGTCAACCTTGTTTTGGTGTAGGGATAGACAGACTTTTCCTGCAAGTAAGCACATACCCACTCGTGAAAGAAACAGTACAAAAGAACATGTCAACAAGAGCAAATTGTTATGGTATACCCGCAGGACACACCTAATCAGAGACAACTGACCAAAGAATCAACTAGATCAACAACAGAAGATTTCATGGGAAATGTGAACTTTGAGTCCAGTGACAAAGTAAGTGAAGAACAGTAATTGGAAGAGAAGATTTGGGAGAAAAATAGATATTAAAAAGTTTAAATGCATGGAACTGATGAGCCAGATGAGCTAGATGGTAGCCTTCCTCCTGTCATTCAGCAATACAAAGCTGACAAAGAGATTCAAATAACTCTCACCATATGAAAACAACTTTACCTCAGAAAAAGCTTGGAGTCCAAGCTGACCTTTAGAAAACTCTCCTTTCTCCAGTAAACTTCTCTGGGAATCATAGACCAAGATGGTGACGACAGAGGCTCTTGAATTTCTCTCTTATCACAGATACACCAAATGTGCAGGTAGCTACACACAGAGCTGAAATCCAGAGAGGAATCCAGAAACTTTTCTCAGAGAGAAGTCCAGAAACTAGTTCAGTTTCTCCTATACATTGAGCAAATGAGAAAATACCCACATAAAATCAGGTAGGAAAGGCAAAGACACACCCAGTCATAAACCATACCTCCCAGCACAGTGCTACACAGTAGGGAGGGAACTTCCTATGCTCAGCTAGCTTCTTCCTGATAACCAAAGTGTTTGGACCAACATCTGGTGCCCTACCTTTTGCAGCCTCCACAGAAGGGACAGACCCCCAGATCAACTGACTCTGAGAACCAACAGAGCTTGCATTTCTAAGTCTCACAAGAATGTACCGGAGGAGAGGCAGTTGTTAATAGGCAAATACATAAGCACTCACTGCAGCTATCCCCAGGGCCTAGTGCAGAGGAAAGAAGCAAAAACACCCATCTAGCAGTCTCTCCTGGAAGAGGTTTGACCTTGTGCTCTACAATCTGCTGCCTCAGTGCTCAGCTTCTAATTAGTACATGGCTAGGTGCTGACTTCCTCTGAAGCTGATGGATATTTCTCCTGCCTTCTGCTTCTAGTTCACTCCAACAATAAGATCAAGTCACCAGTATCACCCTGGAAGGAGACTGTCCACACATCTAGTGCCCCAGCATGTCAAGGAATAGGTCCCCAAGTCTCCTAACTCTAATAGCCAGTGAGATTTGCATGCATGAGTTCCAAAGGACTATAGCAAACAAAGAAGCAGTTTTAAATGTGTGCAAGTGTTCAACAAATGTTGCGGGGAAAATCAGATAGCCACGTGCAAACAGATGCAACTGGACCCCATCTTACACTGTACACAAAAATCAATTCAAAATGGATTAAACACTTGAACATGGGACTTGAAACCATAAAACTCCTAGAAGAAAACGTAAGAGATAAAGTCCTTAATATTGGTCTTGGCAATTGTTTTTTGGATTTGACACCAAAAGCAAAGGCAACAAAAGTACAAATAAACAAGTGGGACTACATTGCACTGAAAAGCTTCTGTCCAGCAACCTTTTAATTTTCAACAAAATGAAAAGGCAACCTACTGAACAGAAGATATGTGCAAACCACATACCCAATGAGGGGCTAATATCTGAAATATACAAGGAACTCATATAACTCAAAAATCCAAATAACCCAATTAAAAAATTGGCGAAGGAACTGACTAGACACTTTTCCAAAGAAGATGCATGAATTTCCAACAGGAACATGAAAAGGGGCTCAACATCATTAATCATCAGGGAAGGGCAAATCAAAGCCACGATGAGATATCACTTAACATCTGTTAGGATGCCTATTACCAAAAAGACAAGAGATAACAAATGTTGGCTGGCGAGGATTTGGAGAAAAGAGAACCCTCGTGCACTGTTGGTGGAGATGTAAATGTGCAGCGACTAGGGAAAACATTATAGAGGTTCCTTGGGAAATTAAACACGGAAGTACCCTGTGATCCAGTGATCTCACTTCTGGGTATGGATTTAAGGAAAAAGAAATCATTATTTTTCTTTTGAGAGAGAGAGAGAAAGAGAAAGCTTATGCAGGGAGGGGCAGAGGGCAAGAGAGGGAGGGAATCTCAAGCAGGCTCCACAACCAGCAGGGAGCCTGATGTGGGCTTAAACTCACAAGCCTGAGATCATGATCCAAGCCAAAACCCAGAGTCAGATGCTTTACCAACTGAGCCACCCAGGTGCCCCTAAAATCACTATCTTGAAAAGACATCTGTACTGCCATGTTTGTTGCAATATTATTCACAATAGCCAGAGTATAGAAACCAACTATATGTCCACCAATAGACGAATGCATAACCAAAGTGTGAAAAAAAGAAAGTGTGATATGTGTGTGTTATATGTATACTATAAATATAATTATATAGATATTTATTTGTATATACATGTTTGTGTGTGTATATATATATATATATATATATATATATACATATACGTATCTTATTCACATATAGTGAACACTAACCCATTTTAGAAAAGAAGAAAAGCCTACTATTGGCAACAACATGCATGAGCCTGGAAAGCATTATGTTATGTAGAACATCCCAGAGATATACAGAGATTGGGATTTCTGTACCGTATCACTTAAATATAAAAACAAACAAACAAAAGTTAAACTCATAGAAACAGAGAACAGAATGGTAGTTGTCAGGGGCTGGAGAGTGGGGAAGTGGAGAGAGGCTGGTTAGAGGGTACAAATGTTGTTGAGTTACAAAATGAGTAAGTTCTGAGGATCTAATGTACAACATGACAACTCCAGTGGTAACACTGCATTGTATGCTGAAATTTACTAAGAGAGGAGAACTTAACTGTTCTCTCTCTCACACAAACACACACAAGTGTGCACACGCACACACAAAGAAAATACCAGAGGTGATGCATGTGTTAATTAACTTGATGGCGGGAATCTTTTTACAATGTATATGTGTACCAAACCATCTTATTAATTCTTAAACTCTATGACAACTTCATTTGTCAATTTTACCTCAATAAAACTGAAAAAAATAATAAAAATTTCAAAAACAAACTGGAAAGAAGAAAACAACAACAAAAACCTGACTGGTAAGCAGAGAAGATCCAGCAATGTCTAAAAGTCTGGTCCAACTTGTTCACACTGACTAAACATAGCTCAGGTTTTATGTCGTCCAGCCTCATGGGGAGAAGTTTCAAGAAAGCGGGTCAGGTTATTATTATTCCAAAGCTCATTTAACCTCACACTTACATCAAGCCAGACAAGCTGGCAACATGGAGTACTAGGAAAGTTAGAAAGTACGTGTCTTCTGTCAGCATGACCTGGAACTGAATGGCCCACTGTTGGCAGACCACCTGACTTCTACAGACCTTGGTTCCTTATTACGTGAATGAGAAGGATTCAGTTGGATCAGTGGTTGGTAAACTACAGCCTGTGTGCCCACCACACATTTTTGTAAGTAAAGTTTTATTAGAATAAGCCATGTCCATTCATTTATATACTGTATACAGCTGCTTTCTAATGTTTATAAATAATAGTATAAGTCAGTACTATTAGTGGCTGCAAACTGCAGATCATTTGACCCAGCCGGGGAGGAGAAGAAGAAGGGGGGAGGAGGAGAAGGGAAGGGGGAGGGGAGAAGGAAGTGGAAGAGGAAGGGGAGGAGGAGGATGGGGATTAGGAGGAGGAGGCGGTAGAGGAGGAGGAGGAGGAGGAGGAGGAAGCTGTTATTGCTTATATAAGCTAAAAAGTGTATAGGTAAAATTAAGTTAATTTGGGGCCTAGTTCAGAGCCCCGATATTATGGACGGAATAACTGTAAGCCCTTTAAATGTTAAATATGTTAAAACCCTATGCTCTAATATGATGGTACAGGAGGCAGAGCCTTTGGGAGGTAATTAGGATTAAATGGGGTCGTGAAGGTAGAGACCTCATGAGGTTTAGTGCTCCTGTAAAGGTCAGGAGAGTGTTTGCTTCCTCTCTGCTCTCTAACGGGTGAAGATGCAACGATATGATCATCCATAAGCCAGGACGCAATTTCTCATCAGACACTGGATCTGCCAACACTTTGATCTTTGACTTCCCAGCCTCCAGAGCTATGAGAAATAGATGGGTGTTGTTTAAGCCATCAAGTCTGTGGTAATTTGTTACAGCAGCCCAAGAAGACTAAGACAGCCGATAGTATCATCAGAAATCAGCCCTCTACTCAGTGTTCTCTTTGACGGCTTCATCCTCAGGACCCTCCGGATTGGGCCCAGCCTCCTATATTCCCATTGATGTAATATGAAGAAGTCCAGAGGAGGAGAGAGAGACTCCATTTCCCATAAGACTGTACCCACCATCACTAAATAAGGTCTCATTGAACCCAATGGACCTGACTTGGATCTTGGACCTATTCCTAAATCAGTCACTACAGCCAGAAAGATAGAATGCGTTGACTGACTGACTGACTGACTGACTTACATCATGTGACACACCCTGACACCCAGAGTGGATGCATTTCCTCAAAGCACATGGGCTGACAATGGAGGATCAGGACACACTTGCCACAAAAAAAAAAAAAAAGAACATTCGTGTTGGGCACAGAAGCCACACACCTTCCCCATACCAGTATCATCATCTTTCAGGCCAGCAGAAAGTTTCTTTGAAACTTTGGAATTGCATATAATGTACACTGGATAGTCATTGAGAAAAGATTACTCGAAGGAACATAATTACTAGAGAAAGTAAAGAATATGGAAAGTTAAAATGATATTAGTCACCACGCACTAACATTTGAAGTTCTTGATGACTTTTTTATGAGGGCCAATGGTAGGTCAACGAAATGACGAAGCTTTTTTATTATCCTAATCATTTTAAGGTCAGGAGGGATTTGGAAGGGAGATTATTGAAGAAAATTAAACATTGCATGGTGCATTTATCTCCCTCACACATTTCAGAAAGCTCAAGAATACTTGTCCCTGCTCTTTGCAGCTGAGAGGTCTTGCGATGTTTGGAAGGCACAGATTCTAAGTACGCCACTGAGGAGGCCCCAGAGGAGCAGGAAATATTTGGTCTTCTGTGGAAGATTTTAACCAGGATCCAGCTGATCCCAAGTGCAGTTCCATATACCAGTCCTGGAGGTAAGCAGCAGCCCACATACCAGGGTACAGGCAAGTAACTCCCCCCACTTCCTGGGAACCATGCTCAAGATCAGTGGCTTTTCGGGGCATGTGGGTGGCTCAGTCGATTGAATGTCAACCTTTGGCTCAGGTCATCATGCACGTGTCCTGGGACTGAGCCCCATGTTGGGCTCCCTGCTCAGTGGGGAGTCTGCTTCTCCCTTACCCACCCCCACCCCTGCTTGTGCTCCCTCTCTGCATCAAATAAGTAAATACAATCTTTAAAAAAAGAAACATTTTGTTTTTATTTGTTTAAATCTAGAGATCCTCCATAAGTTTATAACCTATTCTTAAACTCTACTTTTCCATGGAAATCATTCTAAGCAGGAGAAAGGAAGTGGCAAGCAAGGGGCTCACATTCTTAGATTGTTCATTCTGGAACTTTACATATGTAGGCTTTCGGGCTTCTCACAACCACCCTGAAATGTATATTACCACACCCATCTTACAGACGAGGTAAGTAACTTGCCCACAAATCCAGCCAGCAGTGAGCAATGTTTTGAGCATGGCCATGCTCATCTTTGAAGTTTGAAGTTTTGAAGTTTGGATTTCCCTTTAGTGGTATATTACCTCTCAAAGTTCTTTTCCCTATTTACAAATAAGAAAAGAAAGCCACAGAAATGACTCTCTGTTGTCTTGGTTTCCTTTCTTTCCAAGCAGAGTAGCCAACAGTCTTCTTAATGCATTTCTTCCACTACCAGTGGGAAGAGGCTAAGCAGGAGCTTAAAAGCATCCTTTCAGAACAGATAGTTGCAAAGGAAAGGGTATGGTGATGTGCTGACAGAGGAAGGGAGGGACTGGAACCACCAAAGCTCTAGTGCGGGCACTGTCCTTTCCTGGCTGTATGTCTTTGAGGAAGCTACCTATCCCTTGTGCCTCACTTTCCCCATTTGTAAGGTGAGGATGATAATAATACTTACATCACAGCATTTTTTTTTAAGATTTTATTTATTTATTTGACAGAGAGAGAGATCACAAATAGGCAGAGAGACAGACAGAGAGAGAGATGAGGAGAAGCAGGCTCCCTGCTGAGCTGAGAGCCCCATGCGGGACTCGATCCCAGACCCCCGGGATCATGACCCGAGCCGAAGGTAGAGGCTTAACCCACTGAGCCACCCAGGCACCCCACATCACAGCATTTTTGAGGGGGAATAAATGAGTTACCATGTAACAATTTAAGGTTCGCCCACTCGTAGGAAGTTCCTAGTAAATGTTAACCTCCATTAATTCTCATCCTTGACCTCACTTGCTACAACCCACAAGTCCCTTGGTCCCTCTACAACCACCAACCTTGGAAAAAGAATGTAGTATCTTGATGTACTTTAGTTACTTGTTTGTTGGCATTCATGGCCAGTGTTCTCTGCCCAGATGTCTTTTACGCCCATCTGTTAGCTCAGCAGTTCTCAAAATCAGCTGGAGGACATGTTAAACGAGACTGCTAGGTGCCACCCCCAAAGTCTCTGACTGAGTAGGTCTAGGGTGGGGCCTGGAAATGTGCATCTCCAGCAGTTCCCAGATGGTATTGTTGGCCCAGGAATAATACTTGGAAAACAACAGTAGTAGCCATATCTTCAAACCTAAGTCTGCTTAGCTGGAGTGTGTGAGACCTGGAATGCAGGGAAACATTAGTAATGAAAAAGGAGAAATGACTAAACCTCAAACTGGCTTTGAAGGAGGGGGCCAGGAGGAGTGTCATAAAACACATCAGTGAGGACTAAAATCTCTCCACTACTCCTTTTCTCTTTCAGCAGACATTGGTGGGGAGGGGGAAAGGCAGAGGCCATTGTCATGGTCCACTGAGCCACAAAACTCTTTTGTGAGCCCTTGGATCTACAAGGAGACCTGGAGCTGATCTGAGTGCTATGAGCTTTTTATTGTTGTTGTTCCTTAATGGGAAGGGAATAGGAGTAGAGGAAGGAGGGAAAATAAACAGAATGAAACCAGAAGAAGGAATGAGGAGAGCTGCTGATCAGCGTGTGGGAAGCTGGAATTTGGGTTGGTAAAGATGGTAAAGGACTTATAGGATTATTGCTCAGTCTTAGGTTGTTTGCATTTTTCCTCTCTATCTGCCAAATCTTCAGCAAACTCAACACCAGGAGGAGGCCTTCTGGTGGGGGTGCAGGGAAAAGGTAATAAAGCAAATACAGAGACTGCTGCAGCTGAGATGGTGCATTCTGGAACATGACAACATGTGGGAACAGCAGCATGCTCTGAATTGAGTGACTCAGAAACAGAGGCTCACAGGCAGGAATGACCTGCAGAAATGTAAGCCACTCCCTCCCAGAATGCCTAGAGAGAATGGGAATGATTCAGACTTCCTACTGAATTTGGAATGGGATCAGAACCAGCTTCATCTATATCTCAGTGGTCAGGGGACCTCAGCTGACATCTGGTTAATACCAAACTGCTCTGAGTAGTTTGCAGGCACAAAGAGAATTTGGCTTTCTAGGTTGGAAACCACCAGATAGTTCTCAACAGCTCCCTCCTTTCTGCCTCACCTTTCACAGGTGCCCCAAAACATGGAGGTTCCTAGATCTCTGTACACTTTTAATATCCTTTCAGATATGACTCACAAGCAGGAGTTTGGGAGTCCTCATGCTTCTAAAAGGAATACCATTTATACCTTTCCAGTATGACTTAGCAGCTCTGGGGAAGGAAAGCAGAAGTTTCTAAGTAATGAAGATGGGGAAAAACACTGTTTGGGAAAAGGACATTAATTGTTGGCAGTTAGAAAGTAATGAGTAATTCACACTGCTTTCTGCTCTGATTTACATGGTAACCTTTTTTCTCCTCCACAATAAAATTCACAAACAACAGAAACATCTGTTTATGGGTCTCCTGCCTCCCATCTGCATTCATTAGGCATCTGGGTGGGGGTGGCAAAAAGTTCTAACTCATCTACGCCTCCCCTGACAACATCTGATTCCAGTTCCCTTGTTACACCCAGAGGGGCCCCTTCCTAAGCTGTAACTAAAACCAGTTTCCTTGGGTGGTTTTCAAGTACTATGAATGTACCCCATTTTCAGATGGAATCATCCTGGTGGTGAAAAGGAAGCCAGTGAGGTCCTGGAAATATCCCCCAATGTCTACCCCTTCCTCCCTGCCAAGTATGCATGCTCAAGGGCACAGGGAAGGAAATTTTATGTAAGTCTTTCACACCTGGGATCCAAGGGTATCAGGTCCCTAATGATGTGAGAGTGACAGAAGGAGAGATTTTTACGATACACCACAAAATGCAATAAAGCCCCATCAGACACACACTTCGAGAGAACATTATCTTCTCTTGGATGGTTGCTATCACTTCTCTTCACTCCGGGGAGGCTGTTTCAACACCGTGCCCGATCATCCTACCTTAATGTCAAATTACTGAAGCAGTAAGTCCATAAAAGGAGTGTGTGGAGTCATGTGACTGAGCTGAAAATTTCAGAAGAAAAGCACACTGTTGTACGTTAAGGGAGAAAATGTCTAGAACTTAAATACTTATCTCCGCTGCATTTTATTTTTTCCTTTTGAGAGTTTAATAACAAATTTTTTTCTACCCTCTGCCAAAGATGTAAGGTTTCGGTGGCAGATGTCAGTAGCAAATGCACCTGAGAACAGTTGGGTCACCCCAGTCTACTTGTCCCTTCCAGATCCTACAGCCCTCTTGCTACCTCCATCTCTTCCTTGGCCATTTTCCCTAATGCAACCACGCCTGAAACTGAAAAGTGCTGAACTTCCCAGTGGACAGTTTCCCCATGCAAAGCTGGAGCTACACGCAGGCTTGTTAAAGCTTGACCCAAACAAAAGGTTTGAGCTAGAAAACACCAATGAGGTTCCTTACCTAAGACTGGTCCCCCAACAGTCCCGCCTAAAGGTCTGAATGGCTTCCGTCACTCCCCTCCTTGGTTTTACCTAACGAGGAGATGGGGCTGTTAAGAGATCATAGTTATTCAGAACCAAACAGGCCACAGTCTCAATTCTGACTCTTACAAGCTGAACAGCTGAAGGACCTTGGTTAATTCACCCAATCTCTCTGAGCCTCAGTTCCTCTTTTTGAAAATAGGAATCCCACTTACTTTTCAGTCTGTCCTTAGTAAGTACTCAGTAAACAATAGATCTTTTTTTTTTCTTTTGTTATTATTGCTGTTTCTGCTGCTGTTGAAATAAGATAGGAGGAAGAATGAAGTCCCATGAGTGAGAATTTTTTTTTTCTTGAAGGGGGGGGGGGGGGGGGGGACAGAGAAGGGGGAGAACTTTTTTTTTTTATTTTATTCATTTGTTTGACAGAGAGAGAGAGAAGAGAGAACACAAGCAGAGGGAGCATCCGAGGAAGGGAGAGAAGCAGGCTCCCCACCGAGCAGGGAGCCCAACATGGGGCTCAATCCCAGGACCCCAGGGTGATGACCTGAGCCAGAGGCAGATACTTCACCAACTGAGCCACCCAGGTGCCCAGAGGGGGAGAATCTTAAGCAGGCTCCACATCCAAAGCAGAACCCATCACAGGACTCAATCTCACAACCCTGAGATCATGACCTGACCCGAAATCAAAAGTTGTTTGCTTAATCGACTGAGCCATCCAGGTGCCCCATGAAAACTATTTCTTAAGGAACTGCATTCTTGGAAGTAAGAACAGCACATTCTTTCACAAACAGAACAATTTTGCCTGGCCTCTGCCAGGTCCCGATATCCCACTCTGCCCCCTAGAGTTAAGAAATATCTTTTTCTTTTCTTTTTTTTAAAGATTTTATTTATCTATTTGACAGAGAGAGATCACAAGTAGGCAGAGAGGCAGGCAGAGTGAGAGGGGAGAAGCAGGCTCGCCACTGAGCAGAGAGCCCGATGTGGGGCTCGATCCCAGGACCCTGGGATCATGACCTGAGCCGAAGGCAGAGGCTTTAATCCACTGAGCCACCCAGGAGCCCCAAGTTAAGAAATATGTTAAGCTAGCCCTGAAAAGGCAGGAAAGCTCTTCCAATTCTGCCCAACCTGAAAATTTAAGTCATGTAAATATGCATAGCCAATTAATTAAGGACTAACAAATATACTTAAAGGCCAGTCAGAAACCTACCCAAACAGAACGCTCACCAATCAGAGACGATCTTCAGGACTCTTTTATTCAATAAAACCTTTCGAGCTCCTTCAAAAGCCTGCTAAAGGGAAAGTGACAGCAGACAGTCCCCTTGTAGCTGCAGGCTTACAAATCAATGGCCTTGGCAAATTGGGTCTCTGGCTTGGTTTTGTCTTTGACCATAGGGTAACCTACTAATTCACTGTAAGTCGCTAATATGTCACCCCTGATTTGTTACCAGACGGTCAGTTTGGAAGGGATGATGTGTCACCAGACACATATCTTAGATAGGGACAGGAGTGAGGCATGGAGAATGGGGTGCCTCCTGCAAGAGAAGGGGTCTGGGGTGGCAAACATGCACCAGATACACAGTGGGTTCCTGGGGTGAAGAAGTGGAAGAAAGAAACAAAATGCTGAAGACAGACTTTACCTAAGTCATGCTTGTTTCCAGCAATGGTAGTAGAAGCCTGCTTTGGAAATACTGTGATTCTGAGTTCAGTGTCATCTGTGTTCAGGCGTAGAGCATATAAACATGCTCCATTCGACTTGAGTAGAAGAAATGTCACATTACTTTATTTTTATGTTAGATTTAATTTGCTGAGACGCTTACCATCATGTAAATTCATACAGAAGTCCTAGAGAAGGAGGAATGGCTTACACAGACCAGAAAATTTGAGGTTGGGATCCATATCCTGACATCCCTATCAATTGCTGCTAAAATGCTCAGTGCCGAAGTTGGCAAGACCAGTTTAGGAGATAGGATGTCCCTGACCTGTACCGAGCTGGGCCTCAGGAAACTCTTGCCAAGACTTCTAGAAAGATCCATCCTCCCCTGGCTCCAGACAGCCAGCATTCCATCCAGGATGCTGTGGACATGCAGTGCCTGGCCTTCCACTTCTCACGGAGATCACTACCCACTCCAAGGAAGCCGTCCAAATTTCTAAGGAACAAGAAGACCACAAGCCAGGGCTATCCTCCTCAATTCCTATAAAGAACCCCCCTCTCCCCATCTGTTGGTAGAGCTTCCACCTCCCAGATAATATCTAGGCAGGGCCATAGACACTTGGCCATCTTCATCAATGAAGCAAGGGAAAGAAACCTCTTAGTGTTTCAAGTTTCCTAAAGCTGGCTCATCTGGGACACTTGCCCAGATAAAGAAAATGTACCCCTTCCTCAAGACACATCACTGCCATCAGAAAATTTTCCATAGTTGTTAGAACAAAACACTTATTGCCACCTGCTATATTTTTTTATAATAAGTACACAAAGCCATGATATATACAGTATAAAAGAGCTCTTAGAGGAGGTGCCTTTTTGCAATGCACAACCTGCACAACATATAAGCCTTATTTATAACTACACATGGAGGCTTGGAAAGCAGAGAGCAAACTGCAAAAAAGTAAGATCCAAAATAAAACCCAGCATGAAAGGGAAAGGAATCTACATATTCTAACGTGTTTAATCAATGTATATATTCTGTATGGATTTCACACGGGGCTTGTTTCCAAATGTGAATAATGTACTAAGCAGTCTTCTGTGAGATACATTTATACAGAATGCAGACAGACCACAGAGCTCCAGGTTGGGGGATGAGAGGGGGGAAGAAGCACCTTTTCTCTTGATCTTTAATAGTATGTAGGATCTTACCTTGCTGGGAGTAAAGACCCCAGAAGGCAGTCATCAACCCTCCAATGCCGGTTTTTCACCAAAGCCAAGAACAAGCTGTCTCCATGGCCCAGTGACAAGAAAAACACTCTATACATTGTGCTCAGGCAGTGGTTCCAAAACCACAGGCAACACAGCTCTTACAACCACCGCACTTGGCTTCGATCACTGAGTGATCTTTGGCAGAGTGTAAAGGAGCCAGGCTCTGAGAACTGGGATGATAAAAAAGATCATTCAAATGCCTGGATGAGGGTGTACGGTGAAGCCAAGGTACATTCGATCATGCCAGCTTCTGCCGAGCTGGGGAAAGGAATCCAGGGAAATAGTCAAGGAGAAAGGACAATACATCTTTTTGCTATCAGTGAACTGAGACCTACAGGGAAAATCTTTTGGTGGATGCCCCATGGTAACAACCCACCTCAATGAAACCAGGTTATCAGAATCAGGCTATCGTCTGCTCCAACATTCCTCCCATGAGTCAGTGCATTGTTCACACTCAACCCAGCTCACGAGGGCCCCGTCCAACCAAGAGCGCCATGCACGGTCACCACTTATACGCTGCTTCCTGGCCCTCTCTATGTGTTTATTCTCAGGTGTGCTGAACTCACAATTCTCCATCCTCATCTTATTCTTCAGACTTGACACTTCGCCTGTCTCTGCAGGTATAACTTTGTTTCTTTTATACACTAACCCTGATAATCCATGGCTCCAGCTGCTACTGCCTTCCCAGCTCAGTCAGTCTCCTCTTGGATCTGGTCCCTGGGTCACACTCAGTCCTGACCCACCCCAACCTGGGAAGCAGACAGAACACAGCTCTAGGCAGATGGCTGAGAACATCGTCTTCCAAGAACCTTCTGACTCTCAGTCCCAAGGACTTGCTGAGAAAGGTATGTGGACGTCAACTTATGCTACATTGTATTTGGGAAGTAAAGTTTCAGCAACATCTCAATTAAAAAAAAAAATCACAAATCTGCACTGGGGCATCCATGGAAATAGAAGAAAGAGCTCTAATGAAAATAGTAATGCACCTGGCACCCCAGGCTCTCTTTAAACCTCCCTCATTCTGCAGCTGTTGGACCATCTGTGGGTGGAGCCAATCCTTTCCATAGTCAGTGTGAGCACCTCCTTGGGCTGAGTGGTCATTTCCCCAAGGACATCTACAACAAAACCTCATCTGAATCAAGAATGAGAAATCTACATTCTTCATGCTATTGACAAGAAACTTGGGTCTCCAACATACTCTGTAAACCAATAAGCATGCAGTGAAATCTCTCGGTTGGCAGTATGTGCTTGCGGGAAGAACAGAAGGAATTAAAAGCCACATTTCCCAACACTCTGGAGAACTCAAAAGGCACATAATTTTGTAAAACAACACAACTGTGTATAAAGGAGGGAACGAAAGCTTTTGTGTCCCATTCAAGTCCTCCGCTGACCCACAAATGGAATAACTCGGGTTTCTCCTCTCCCCCGGGGGAAGCAGCAGCTCTGCTCTTGTGGGAAACCAAAGGGGCCAGCTGGCCCCAGGAGAGCCTGCCTTCTCTGTACTGGATCCCAATAAATCCGCAGGCACAGTGGGCTCTCCTTTTGTTGTTTGCTCTCAGGCAAAACTCCCACTGATTTCCAAATGCCCGCTTCCCACACAGAGAACCATTTCTGGAGAGAACAGCCAGAGGAAAATACAGCCCCCGAATGTGCTAGGAATTGAAAACGGTCCTCTTTGTGTTGATTGGATGAGAATACAAATGACAAAGAGTGCCAACAGTGGGCACCCCTCCACCCCAGGGAGGTCACCAACCCTGCAGGTAGAATGCTGGGTGCCTAGAGCGGAACAGGAAACAAAAGAATGACAGCAGGCTCTGAATGGGTGTCTAACCCTGAAAAGGCCAAAGCCAGTAGCGGGGCTGGGGCCCCCAAAGCCAGGGACCAAAATTCAAGAGCAAGAAGAAGAGGCTGGTGCTTTTCATCAATTATCAAACATCTTTCTCCTAACAACCTTCCAAGGCAGTTCTTATGTGGCTGGGGAGGTAAGTGATCCACTAAATCAACACAGCTCTGAGCAGCGGAACCTGCATTTGAGGGAATCTTGGCCTTTCCCTTTTTAAAAGATAAACCAAAGCATGTCAAAAAATTTTAAGAGTGCATTTGAGCAAAAATCCATTTGAAGGTCCAGTGTCGAACAGGAAGCAATTGGGAACCCTCCATGGACATGAGGCAGGGGAAAGACTTTATAGAGAGAGAAGGTGCAGAAAGAGATTTCTAGAAACTATTTGGTTGGCTATAGCTTACTTGGCTGTTTGTGATCAGTTGTCCTTTGTGTTTTGATTTCATGACCTTGAGGCATTTACATATTTAGACTTGGGCTTGCTTACATGGGCAGCCACACCAGCAGAGCCTCCTCAGGCAAATGGCCTCCTTGTTTAATACATTAATTAAAAACAACTAATTTATTAGATGTTACATTAAACACCCCCATGGCCACCAACTTCCTATGGCCCAGAATCATCGCCTAGAACAAAGCCACTTCCACCTGGCTTCTCTTTAGTTTTTAAATCGTGTAGGTAACACATGACCATGGTCTCTTCCTTAGAAAAAACAAAAACACGAGTAACAAGAACGCTCAGCTATTACAGATAAACTCCAACTCCTACTGGAACACCACTCCCATCCTGTCTTCTATCCTGTCACTACTCTTTGGCTTGGCATGTCTCTTTCCAGAGCTTCTCCTCACATTCATATTCATATATAGGTACCCATGAAAATACATAGCACTGTTTTATGGAAGCAACTCTCACAGAAATGGTGTTTTGCTCTGCGCCTTGCTTTTTTTTAACTCAACCATACATCTTCGAGATCTTTCTCAGATAGAGCACCCAGAGCTATCTTGTTTGTCTTAACCACGACAATGCATTCAGTAGCCTGGCAGTGCAGTGACTTATGTAGACATTCTCCCATTGTGGGGCATTTAAGCTGTGACTGGCTTTTTTACTGTTAGAACAGCCTTGCTGTGACATGTGGTAGTGACCCAGGTACATTTAAGGACCTGAGACAGGCAGACCTCTGAGAATGATCTGAGAAAGCATCCCGGAGGAGAGAGAGATGTGGAGCCTATAATCCAAGGCTGAGGCTCCCATGATGATGGCCGCAGGACCCCTGATCCCGCTTTTCCCAGTGGCCACAAATCACATCTGTTGGAAACTGAGAAGTTCCTATGAAAGCCCAGTCTAAAAAGGAGGCCGCAAATAAAAAACACATTGAAAAGTGTAGTTGATATAAAATGAAATAGTCACTATGGAAAACAGTATGTAGGTTCCTCAAAAATTTAAAAATAGAATTACCTATGACCCAGCAAGTCCACCATTCTGTACATACTCAAAAGAATTAGAAACGGAGTCTCAAAGAGGTATTTGTATACCTGTGCTCATAGCAGCATTATTCACTGGAGCTAAAACATGGCTGCAGGCCCAGGCATCAGACAGATGGATGGGCAAGCAAAATGGCACATGTACGTACGATGGAACATTATTCAGCCCTGAAAAGGAAGGGAACTCTGCAATGTGCTACAACATGGATGCCTCTTGAGGACATTGTGCTAAGCAAAACAAGCCAGCCACAGAAAGACAAATGCTATGTGATTCCCCTTACATAAGGTGTTTAGGGTAGTTAAAAATCATGAAGACAGAAAGTGTAATGGTGGTTGTCAGAGGCTGGGGCAGTGATGGTGGGAGAATGGGGACCTCTCGTTTCATAAGGTAGAGTTTCAGTTTTCCAAGACAAAAAGAGTTTGGGGGATAGATGATGGTGACAGCTACATAACAACAAGAATTCATTCAAGGCCGTGGAACTAGACACCCAAAAATGGTGACAGTGGCAAATTTTATGTTATGTATATTTTAACACAGTGAAAACAAAAGGCAAAACAAACAAAATTGTTAAAAGCATAGCTACATCTTCCTTGGAACAATCAAAGCAAGTCCTTCAAAATTGAGCCCTCCATGCATCCAAAACCCCAACCAGCTCGAGAGGTTAATATTGGTCAAGTGAAAGAATTACAGCTCTACAAATGAAACAACAAGCATTTGAAACGTAGTCCGTGCTTTTATGTTCTTTTTATGTATTTATAATATTTTTCCTCTTTTGAAGCAAATGAGAAAATAGGTTAGTCCTCTATATGATCCACAAATGTGCCAGGAGACGTTGGCGAAGGAAACCTCCCCCAGCCATGTGCAGACAAATGGAATCTCCCATGCCAGAAGGAAAGCGAATGAATTTTATTCACTATTCTTACCAATCCAGTTAATCCCGGATTCCATGAAATTCCGAAAGATTATGTTTTATTCTGCCTGTTTCCCATCAGCTTACGCCTGGGGAATGCCTGTGTGTCCCTCCTTTCCCTGCTTAGCTTCCCGTCCTACGGGACTGCCCTCCCCCCGCAACCAAGTTCAATACGAGCATAGAAGCGCACACACGTGACATATCAGAGCAGCTCTTGTCTGACATTCAGATTAACTATGTGTAAGCTTCGGGGGAGCAAATACTATGGCATATGCATTTTTTCTCTCAACCTATAACTCAGTTTCTGGCACATAGCAGGTTCTCAATAAACACTTTTGACCTGAAGATCCCTAAGGAAAGACAGTACTCTGATCATTCAATCATCTCCAAAGCTTTACAGAAAACAGACGGTGGGGGAGGAGAGAAGCAATAAGTTACTAACTCAATTCATCAATTGAGTTAAGAAATGAACTTAAGAAATGAACTCTGTGAAGTTAAGGTTTTTCTTCTTTCCTCCTTAAATTCAAGTGTACCTCCTAGAATCTCCAATATCTGGGAATTTGTATAAAATATTCTTTGTTAATTAAATGGTAGATCTCAGAATCAAAGAACTCACAAAGGTGTATATAATAGCAACAATAAGAAATACTACAGACTCTTTACCCTTTCTAACTGCATATTTCCTTTTGGTAAACAAAAGCACTCACATCCCACTCTTGGAGATTTTGTTGTACCTCCTGGAGCTGGAGTGAGGAAATGCCCCCCACACCAATGACACTCCTGTAGCTGTCTTGAGAGCCACAGTGAGGTCCAGAAGACTAGAAACCATTTCCAGCATTTCCATTAGGAATGTTCATGACCTTAGGTTTATTTATCAACTCCTTTGTGCCTCGGTTTCCCCATATACAAAATAGAAATAATAAACATGGTCTACCTACCTCATCCAGACTGCCAACTCCAACCCATCCTTAAACTATGGCCAAGCACCACACCTGGACACTGCTTCGCACACATTCCCCATAAGAAAAATATTTGCAACAAGGGACATATTCTAAAACTGACCACAGCAATATCTGTAGTCTCACATACTTTTCCAGTAAACTGCTATTCCTCCCCCTCATCAAGAGATGGAATCTAGCTTCCCTTGACATTGAGCACGTCTTTGTGATAGCTTCCACAAACAGAACGCATGAAAGCCATGCTGCAAAAGAGTCAAGTCTCTATTATAGTAGGTGACAACAGTGAGACATTGTGTTTTGTGCCCTCTTTGGAGACACACACCTTCAGAGCCTGGAGCCACCATGTAAGAATAAGAAGTACACTTACCATGAAGCCATCCAACAGGAGAGACTACATGGAGAAAACAGACCGATGCAGAGAGGTATCCAAAGGTCCCCAATTGCCCCAGCTGTTCCAGCCCCCAAATGCTGTGTCTTCCCAGCAAGGTGCCAGATACGAGAGTGAATAAGCCTTTGCAAATGCACTGGAGCGCACTGCAGAAATCGGCGGAGTTTGGAGACTCCAAAGAGTATGCCAGAGATGGAGGCACTCAGTCACAGGCCAGGTGAACACAGAGTGCAGCCGGAGACCAGGGAGATAGAGGGACTGACTGCTTTACTCTGAGGGTGCACTGAGGAGTAGAGCCCTGAGCTCTTGCTCCTCCCTTCGGAGATTGGGAGGCCGCCATTTTCATTCCTCTACTCCAGAGCTCTACAGAAAGTCTTCAGGGAACAAAAGCATAAAAGCTCCAGAAAGCTACCAGAGCAGATTACTTGGCCCAGCCCCTGGCAAGGGTGGTGCAATTCTGCCTCGGTCAAAGACATTTGAGAATCACTGCAACAGGCCCCTCCCCCAGAAGATCAGCAAGAATATCCAGCCAAGACCAAGTTCACCTATCAATGAGAACTGCAAAACTTCAGAACTCCAGGAATACAGTACCTAGAATTCATGGCTTTTTCCCCATGATTCTTTGCTCTTTCATAATTAAATTTTTTTAATTTTTGTTATTTTCTTCTTTTTCTGTTTTTTTTTTTAGATTTTTCCTCCTTCCTATTTTAACCTATTTTAACTATTTTATCTCATCATACCTTTTTAAAAATCTTTTTTAATTTTCATTTTTATACTCATATTCTATCCCTTTATTGTATATAACTTTCTTTTTTGTGTGCATATAAGTTTTCTTTCTTTAAAATTTTGGGATATGGTTTCTTCTAGCAGACCAAAATATGCCCTAAATCTAGCATATGACTTTGTTCTAGTCTCCCACCTGCTCACATTCTCTGCTTTTTTTTTCTTTTTTCAACCAACTTCTTACCAATTCCTTTTTTAAAATCTGTTTTTAATTTTCATATTTACAGTAATATTATAGCCATTCATTGTTACACATATATATGTGTGTGTGTATATATGTTTTTCTTTCTTTATATTTATGTAATATAAATTTATATTATATATTCTATATAATATACATTATATATATTTATATATATATATGTTTTACTTGCTTTAAAATTTCAGGAGGCAGTTTCTTCTAACAGACCAAAATACACCCAAAGTCAAGGGTGTGGCTCTGTTCTATTCACCAGCCTAATCATATTTTTTTTTTCTTTTCTTCTCCCCCCCAGTTTCAGGTCTCTTCTGATGTGGTTAGTGTATATTTTTCTGGGGTTGTTGCTGTCCTTCTAGCATTCTGTTCTCTCACTCATCTATTCTTCTCTGAACAAAATGACAAGGCAGGAAAAACTCACCCCCAAAAAAAGAACAAGAAGCAGTACCAACAGCTGGGGAACTAATCAATATGGACCTAGTAAGATGTCAGAACTAGAGTTCAGAATGACGATTATAAAAATACTAGCTAGGCTTGGGGGAAACAAAAGCATATAAGAATAGAATCCCTTTCTGGAGAAATAAAAGAACTAAAATCTAAGCAAGTTGAAATCAAAAAAGCTATTAAAGAGGTGCAATAAAGAATGGAGGCTCTTACTGCTAGGATAAATGAGGCAGAAGAGAGAATTAATGATAGAGAAGACCAAATGATGGAGAATAAAGAAGCTGAGAAAAACAGAGATAAACAACTACTGGAGCAAGAGGAGAGAATTCAAGAGATAAGTGATACCATAAAATGAACAATGTTAGAATAACTGGGATCCCAGAAGAAGAAAGAGGAGGCAAAAGGTACGCTGGAACAAATTTAGCAGAGAACTTCCCTAATCTGGGGAAGGAAACAAGCATCAAAATCCAGGAGGCACAGAGAACCCCCTTCAAAACCAGTAACAATAGGTCAACACCCCATCATCGAATAGTAAAACTTACAAGTCTCACAGACAAAGAAAAAATCCTGAAAGCAGCTTGGGACAAGAGATCTGTAACCTACAATGGTAGAAATATTAGATTGTCAGCAGACCCATCCACAGAGACCTGACAGGCCAGAAAGGACTGGCATGATATATTCAGAGCACTAAACAAGAAAAATATGCAATCAAGAATACTATATCCAGCTATGCTCTCATTGAAAATAGAAGGAGAGATAAAAAGCTTCCAAGACAGACAAAAACTGAAAGAATTTGCAAACACCAAACCAGCCCAACAGGAAATATTGAAAGGGGTCCTCTAAGCAAAAAGAGAGCCTAGAAGTAACAGACCAGAAAGGAACAGAGACAATATACAGTAACAGTCACCTTACAGGCAACACAATGGCACTAAATTCATATCTTTCAATAGTTCCTTGAATGTAAATGGACTAAATGCCCCAATCAAAAGACACAAGATCTCAGAGTGGATTAAAAAAAAAAAAAAAAGACCCATCAATATGTTTTCTCCAAGAAACTCATTTTAAACCCAAAGACACCTCCAGATTTAAAGTGAGGGGGTGGAAAACCATTTACCATGCTAATGGACATCAAAAGAAAGCTGAGGTGGCAATCCTTCTATCAGACAAATTAGATTTTAAGCTGATGACTATAATAAGAGATGAGGAAGGACACTACATCATACTTAACGGGTATGTCCAACAAGAAGATGTAACAATTTTAAATATCTGTATCTCTAACATGGGAGCAGCCAATTATATAAACCAATTAATAACAAAATCAAAGAAACACATCAACAATAATACAATAATAGTAGGGAATTTTCATGCCCCCCTCACTGAAGTGGACAGATCATCCAAGCAAATGATCAATAAGGAAATAAAGGCCTTAAACGACACACTGGACCAGATGGACATCACAGATATACTCAGAACATTCCATCCCAAAGCAACAGAATACACATTCTTCTCTAATGCGCATGGAACATTCTCCAGAATAGATCACATCCTGGGTCACAAGTGAGGTCACATGCTGTACTCTAGAAAACAAACTGAGGGTTGCTGGAGGGGAGGTGGACAGAGAGAAGGGATAGTTGGGTGATGGGCATTAAGGAGGGCACTTGAGGTAATGAGGACAGGGTGTTGTATGCAACTGATGAGTAACCAAACTCTACCTCTGAAACTTAAAAGAAGAAAGAAAGAAAGAACCAGAGGGCGGGGGGGGGGGGGGGAATGATGTCTGTTATTCATCTGAAGATGTGTATGATATGGTGATATGGTTAGGGAAGCTTATGATCAACAACAGTTTTGGGGTGATAAACTCAATAACTTTCACTCATTCTACTCTGATCCAGCCCAGCTGGGCTGTAGTTACTTGATTACTTGTCTGCATTTCCATTCCTTATAAGCCCCATGGGAGCCAGAACCATTTTATTTTGTTTACCACTTTAAACTTAGAGCCTAGCACAGTGCTTGGCACAGTGCTTGGCATTGTTTACCACTTTAAACTTAGAGCCTAGCACAGTGCTTGGCATAGACTGGATTTTTCAGAGGTGGAGGAAGAAAAGGCAGAAGGAAAAGTATATCAGAATTCAATATTGGTCTCTCTAACAGTCTCCTTGACTGTGTAGCTCACCTTTTAAAACTCTCAAACACTTCAGTTGTTTATAACTTCAAATTGAATCCAGAGGACATTTGGAAAAAGGGAGATCCTAAGCCCAACGTTTACAGTCTTACTCATTATCATGTCTGTTTCAAGTGGTGGTCTGCCCCCAGCAACGAGCTGGGCAGATAGTGGAGTCCCTGCCTTCTGGGAGGATTGCAATCAGAACAGAATCCCAGTACGCACTGTGCACATAACTCTCCCAGCAGTGCCTGAGCAAAAAAAATTATAACAGAGAAATCATTTGATGAAGTGGCTAGTGCCATCGGGAGTTTTATTATACGTGGAAAAAACAAAAGAGTTCTGAGGAGTTAAGCAGTCCGCTGAAGGTTCCTGGCTGCTAGTAGCATAATAGCTACTTTCTAAGAGAAACACTTTGGTGGATTAACTCATTTCATTCTCATAACAATCATGGGGGACTATTATAAGCACCCCTATTTTAAAGATGGAGATTCCAATGCACAGAGAAGCTATGCCTCCAAGTCACAGAGGCCAGGAACTGGGGGAGATGGAGCCTAAACCAGGAGATGTGTCTGCAGACTTCAGGCTCTCGACCTTCATGTCAACTTGCCACAGAATGCCATCACACCTCACAGAGATAGGATGACAGCCAATTTCTCCCAGCTACAGGCAACATGGGGCAGGAAGGCAAGGAGAATGGTGATTACTCTGAGAACAGCCATAAAATGCCTCTCAGGGAAAATTAAATAAATAAAACGTGCTTCATGAACCTTTGGGATTGGGATTTGAAACCGTTTAGGCATAGTCTGGAAGAACTAAAGCTATAGAGAGTTCACTGTTTATGGTTATTTTAAAGATTTTCTTTTTAATATTTATGAGAGAGAGAGCAGGAGCAGAGGGAGCACAGAGGGAGAGGGAGAAGCAGACCTCCCACAGGGCAGGGAGCCCGACGCAAGGCTCGATCCCAGGACCCTGGGATCATGACCTGAGCCAAAAACACTTAACCGACTAAGCCACCCAGGCATCCTTGAGGGTTCACCTTTATATATAAGAAATTAATGAGAAACTGACAAACCATAAAAGACTCTTAATCATAAGAAACTAATAGCATTGCTGGAGGGGAGGGGATGGAGGTATGGGGTAACTGGGTGAGGGACTTTAAGGAGGGCATGTGATATAATGAGCACTGAGGGTTATATAAGGCTGATGAATCACTGAACTCTACCTCTGAAACTAATAATATACTATATGTTAATCAACTGAATTTAAATAAAATATTTTCTCATAGAAAAAATGGTTTAAAAAGAAACTAACAAGAAAGTAAGAAGTGTGCTAAGTAGAAGTGGAAAAGGGGGCCCCAACAAACACAGCAAAAGGTGGAAATTGGATAAGAAATACTGCCAGTAAAAACTCCCAAAGGTGGAAATGGCTAAGGGGCTTTAAAGAACAAAGACATCTAGTGATTCATGTAGAAGTCATTAGAGATAATCACCCAGTACTTCCGGTATTTCCATTTCTGGGCACACAGTTGAGGTGGAATTCCTAGACCCTAAAACTGAGTAGAGCCATACGCCTAGTTCTCTTTAAAAAGACATGAGTCCCTTCCCGTCCAGTACATTTATTTGAGAGTTCTCTTGCCCTCTGCCATTGGGATCCAAAACACTTGAGATGATGGCTACTCTCACTTACGACCCTGAGTACCCATGGTGAGCAGAACCTCCTGCTGACCCTTGATGGTGCATAACATGAGCTATAGTTGTTTTTCCAACATTCGCTTATGGGAATTCTCAAACGCTCAGAAATCAGAAGAATTTTACAGTGAACATCTCTGTATCCACCACCTAGAGCCTACAATTAACATTTTGCAATATTTGCTTTACCTCATTGCAATCCATTCTTTCATCCCTCTATCCACTCATCAGTCCATTTTATTTTTGGATACATTTCAAAGTTAAGTTGCTGATGTCAGTATAATGCCCATTCCTAAATACTTATGAATGCATATTTTTTAAAGATTTTATTTATTTGAGAGAGAAAGAGAACACATGAGCAGGGGGGAGGGGGAGAGGGGAGAGGAGAGAAGCCACCTCCCCACTGAGCAGGGAGTTTGATGCGGGACTCAATCTCAGGACCTGGAGACCATGGTCTGAGCCCAAGGCAGATGCTAACCAACTGAGCCACCCAGGAGTCCATTCGAATGCATCTTGCTATGGAGAGCCCAGTATTTATTTGTATTCCTTTTTTTGGCAAAATGTACATATATATTTTGAAATGTATAAATGTATGCGATGACATGCATAAATTCTACTTGCCCATTTGATGAGTTATACTTGTTTTTTTTAAGATTTTATTTATTTATTTGACAGAGATCACAAGTAGGCAGAAGGGCAGGCAGAGAGAGAGGAAGGGAAGCAGGCTCCCTGCCGAGCAGAGAGCCTGATGCAGGGCTCGATTCCAGGACCCTGGGATCATGACCTGAGCTGAAGGCAGAGGCTTAACCCACTCAGCCACCCAGGTGCCCCTGATGAGTTATACTTGTTGGTTTAAGCCACTGGTGTTTGGGGTTGTTTGTTACCACAGCATAATCTAGCCTATCCCAGTTGACGAATTCCATCATATGTTGTGCCTGTGATGTCATCCTCCTAGGTACTCCTAAATTTACTGGTTTACTGACATACCCTGGAGACAGTGGACTAGGAGAAAGGGATGGTACATTGGTCTCTAGCATAGTGGTTCGGTAACAAATGCGGCAGTGAACAGAGGAGTCAAAATACAGAGTAGAGGTTAAGAACTCTATTCAAGCAGATCTTGAAGTCAAAAGCAACTTGGAAAAATGCAAGCATCTCCCCCCATCCAAGACTATGGAAAAATACTAGAAGGAAATCCAAGGGTACTTGGATGGCTCGGTTGGCTGGGCATCTGACTCTTGATTTCAGCTCAGGTCATGATATCGGGGTTGTGAGACTGAGCTCCACATCAGGCTCCTCGATGGACATGGAGCCCGCTTAGGATTCTCTCTCTCCCTCTGCCTTAGCCCCTCCACCCACAGCCATCTCTCTCTCTCTCTCTCTCTCTCTCTCTCTTTCTCTCTCTCTCTCCCCCTTCTCAAACTAAAAAAAGAAGAAAAAGAAGAGGAACAGGAGGGAGAGGGGTAGGTGGAGGAGAAGGAGTATAGAGGAGGAGAAGGAAACCCTGAGCATATCCTTATATCATGAAATGGGATTTGATCTGAATTTGTTGGCACAGTTGGTTACTCATTCCTCCTTGAATAATCTTCATTTGGCCTCCAAGACCACCTTCACTCCTGCATTTCCTCTTACCTTCCTGGTAGCTCATTCTCAGTCTCTGGGTTCACTCTACCTCTAAGTGTTAGTATTCCAGAGTGCAGTCGCTGGGTCTCTCCTCTTTCCTATCCCCAACCCCAAAAGATCACATCCTACTATGACTTTAAATACAACCAGTGTGATAAAAATTCCCAAACTTATATCTCTGGTATGACTTCTCCTGTGAACTCCAGACTTCAAGATCTGACAGCCCACTTAATATCATTATTTATAAGTCATAGGGCACCTCAAACTTAATGTGTCCAGATCTCCTGATTGCCCCCTGAAACTGTTCCTTCTCTAGTCTTTCCATTGCTTGGGTCAAAAATCTTGTAGTCAGAGCACCTGGGTGGCTCAGTGGGTTAAGCCGCTGCCTTCGGCTCGGGTCGTGATCTCAGGGTCCTGAGATCAAGTCCCGCATCGGGCTCCTGCTTCCCTCTCTCTCTCTCTCTCTGCCTGCCTCTCTGTCTACTGTGATCTCTTTCTGTCAAATAAATAAATTTTTAAAAAATCTTTAAAAAATCTTGTAGTCATTCTACATCCTCCCATTCTCTGATAGTTGGATGGATGGATGGATAGATAGATAAATAGATAGATAGATAGAGTGATAGAGTGACTGAGCAGTTGAACAATCGACAGAGATATAGCCTCATATTATGTCAAGAAATGTTCTGGATGTGAGGGTAACCTGGAAGCAATATCTGTTACCCCTTTGATCCCCAGGGTTGATTCGGCTGATCTGTCTGGCTAGGCAAGAGTCCCCTTCCTCCCTCACCATTCCATGTGCATCCCTCTCAAAGCTGCACAGCTGGTCCAGGAGGACAACCTTCCTCAACAGAGGAGGACCATTCTTCAGTCAAGGGTATCTGGCAGCTGTGCTCCCCTCTAGAACCTCCACACAAGCTCTCAAAGTCCATTGATAGGAAAACACAGAGTAGCCAAGTTTCCACACTCATTCCAGACTCATTCAAATGGGGGCATTGCAGGTAACACTTTGCCTTTCTTAGGAAAGAAAAGAAAGGAGAAGAAAACAGGAGAACAGATGGGAAGAAAGGGGAGGGGAAGAGAGGAGAGCAAAGAAAAAAATAAAGGAAAGGAATAAAAGAAAAGAAACGAAAGGAGAAAAGAAATGTTCTTTACTTCTAGAATGTCTCCAGAACATGATGACTTCTCTCCCCTTTTACCACTACTCTCCTGGTCTAAGCTATCACCATCTTGCCCCTGGATTATGTCAGTAGAGTCCCAACAGACTACCTGGTGGTACCTTTGACCTCCCACAGTCTACTTTCAACATACCAGCCAGACTGATTCAGTTACACATGAGTCGGAACACTTCGTGCTTCTAATTACTCTCCAATAGCTTCCCATCCACTGAGTAAAGGCTAAAAATTCTTAACCATGCTACAAAATCCTACCTGATTTGGTTTCCCCTTACCTCCTAACCTCATCTTCTTCTATATTCCCTCTCATTCACTGCTCTCCAAACACAAGGCCCCTCATTTATTCTTGAACATACCAGGCCCCCTCTCTGCTGGCTCCAAGGAAATGGTAACTACTTCTTCTTATGAGTCACGAGGGGAGCTGTCACATCTCGCTTTGTGTCTTCCTACAACAGTGTCGAAGGAGAAAGCAAGGGATGTATTAACCAAAAGGGTCTGTTCTCAAGGGCCTCCCTCTTGTCCACGTGCAAAGCTTTTCCAAAGGGCACCAGCAAAGATCCTGTTACATATTGTATTCCAGAGCACTTGGGCTCTCAAAGGGGAACACGATTACCATGACAATCACCATCTCTGCCCCTGAGGCTGGGTACGTTAAGATTTATTACAATGATAAAGCAAGTATTCCAGGAGCAAGGAAGAATGAGGCAATCCGTGTGCACTAAACACTATTGACAGTCCACTAGATTCCAAATGGGGAGCATGAAGCTCAGTACTTTCTCTGTCATTATCTTTGTGACATTTATAAGTCATGCATGCCCCATTCTAGAACTGTCTCCTCATCTTTGCACTCAGGAGGTTGGGCTAGATGTTGCTTTGCAGCTCGAATTCTCTTATATTCTGTGGACTTCTCTGTGCCATGGTAGAGATCTGAGTCTTCCTAGGTGTCGTTCCTCATACATGTATACATTGCCTTTAAATGTTGGGAACTCTGGGAAGTCTTTGATCCTCTATTTTAAAAAGGGAAGGGAAATTTTAATGAGAACATTTTGTACTGCTCATTCCCTGCTGGTCCTTAAGAATAAAGGCTCTTTTTCTACCATTACTGACATTTAAAACACAGCCGTTCAGATTCAGTAATTAGGTCTCAAAATCATTCAGCATAAAACTATGGCTTCCCAACAATTACTCTGGCAAGGAAGCTAGAATGCCTCTCTCCGATCTGTGTTGCTGACAGTAATTCCTAACTGTCATCTTCTCCCTTGATTTAAGAACACAAAAATGAACACAATATTCTCCTAGACACCAAGACCTCTGTCATTACCAGAACACAGAATGGAAGTCTTCACGTGAGCAGAGGAGTAGACCTGGCCCTCTGCTTTCTGAAGGTCATTGGTGCCGAGAAGCTGGAAGATCAATTGCGAGCTCTAGAACCTCTGGTGGGAGGCACAGGAACATCGATCTCTCTGTGGAAGATGAGAATGAAAAAAATGGAGAGAGACAATGAAACCATGCACCTTTTCTAGGGGCATGCCCAGCACTCAGCACTGTGCTTACCCGTGCTCAGAGGGTATGCATTGCAAGAATGAAATGACAAGTGAATCCATCGCTTTGCCAGAAAGCTCCATTTAGACAAACCTTGGAATCTAGATGGATCAGCCATCTTACTTCTTCACTCCCTCTGCCTTTGGTGGTAACTATGATTATTTGTCAGCTCATCTTCTTGGACTCATGTTCCTGAGACAGTGATTGCCAAAATGCTCAGGGACAGTAAAACACATGAGCCCTCTGCCCTTGCACACAGCTCGCCTCCTAGTGGAGCCGAATGGCAGTCGACTCAGGGAAGCACCCTCCTAGCACAAGGATTTGACAGGGCATGTCAGCCTCACTCCAATCAAGCAGTCAGGGCGTCCAGCACCACACTTAACTGACAGCACAAAGTGCACATGTCCTAAATTAAACATTTGCCTGGAAGTATAACATTAAACATGTTGCTGCCTTTGGGGATGTACCCAAAGCTCAACTTAGAGGAAAAAAATTATTTGGGAGGATACATAAAATCTATCCTTCATATCCTCCAATCCAGATATTCTAAAGTCCACTTCCGATTTAAGCAGGACCAGCAGAAATCTGTGAGCAAAGAAAGTCTTTGACCCCTTTCCCCCTCTACTGCCTCCCATTGAAAGGCTTCCACTGACTCAGGCTATGGTGTGACCCCATCAGTCTACACTGAGAAACTCAGTGAGAGACATCCCCCTCAGACCCCACGTATCTACACCAAGGAAGCGGAGGGTACTTTTGCAGGACACAGTGCTGTCATCAGGGAGAGTCTTAGAAGGGATGTTGGTCTTGCCATGGTATCAAAATGAATGACACACTCCTTACGTATGGATTTGTTTTTAATCTCAGGAGCTCAGTAGTATAACCAATCAAATATCCCTTTTCATTTCACTTCTAAAATACTCACAGAGCAATCTGAGGCCCATCTGCTACAAGAGTAACAGATTGTATCGTCTGCATTTCTGGGTTAGCTTCCTTTCTGGCCCCTTCTTATATCTCCACCAGTAAATTGTCTTCTCGTTTCTCACCTACTTCTCTTTATGGAGCTTTGAAAAATCAAAGGTATTCTTGTAAGTGCTTTAAATCATGTGTGGACAAGAGAAGGGCATAAATTTATTAGTTTGTTCAGGCACACTAACACGAAATCCAATCTTACCATTTGTGGACAGGCCTTTGAAACAAGGTCCTCCATCCCTAAACCTGAGTCAGACCTGGTAACACAAACAAGGTGTGTGCTGATGATTTTTCCCAGAAGACGCAACAAAAAGTGCTTCAAACCACAAGGTTTCTAAGATCAACAGGCAATGCTGTGTTTAAGGACTGGGCAGGCGGACAACTGGCAGGGAAGGATGTGGTTACTGATTATTGACCCAGCACTGGAAGGATGCACAACAAAGACAGATATTGTGTATGTCCTACTTTTGCCAAAGACCAGCCCAAGCACAGGAAGGAGCAAGGTGTGAAAGGCTCCAAAGGCTTGGCTAAAGGAAGAAGGTTAGTGGCACAGAACATCACACCAGAGCAAAACTGAGAGCTCCGGACACCCATAACTGTTCCACGCAACCTTGACCCACCACCTGGGTTGACTGCATCATGCCGTTGTCAACATGTATAGATTGCCAGGCTTTGCTCTTTCCCAGAATAAAGAAAGTTTAAGGTTAAAAATGAAAAAGAGGAAGCGTCGATGTCACAACAGCTTGCTCTAAAGACACATACAGCCTGCGAATTTGTTAAAGGCTAACACTTAAAATTCTCTAGGCTGAGTATGGGGTGATGGGGGATGGAATTTACAACAGATGGAATTCAATTCTTGTTTTATATGAACCTAAAATGGCATTGCTCAATATTAAAAGTTCTTATAAAATTTAAAAAAAAAAAAAATCCTCACAAACAGCATCGGAAATAAAATGCAAGCCCTAAAAAATTCAGCTTGTACCTTCCATCCCAACCTCATTCCAAATCAAACTATGTATCTCTTTTATTCATAAAATGATACATATACTTATGAATAAAAGCCCAAAGCTGGGCATTTTGAAATGAGTTATCTAACCTCCAAGAGCAAATAAGATCATTTCCTTTCACATCTCTTCATTCCTAGCAATTACCTGGCTGAATTTCAACCTGACTCTGAACGGGGAGGGAGCATCTACTTTGCCGTGTCTGAATATATCGTGAGCAATCCCTATGCATGTTTCCTTCTATTCTAAAAGCCCGTGTCTTAATAAGATTTTTTATTAATTTCCTCAAGTAGATTCCACTATCAGAGGCGCTGGCCGTGCATCACAAATGACCTGCGTTTTAGTGGTTACTGGTCATTATGTAAGTAAGGAGGGAAACATCTCCTTCGGTGCGACTCAATGGTTTAATAATTATTAATGAGACATTATGCCTTTGTACATTTCTGACAGATGATTAAATGCACTATGAATGTTTAACATCGTTCTCTGAGGTCTGGAAATGTGATGCCAAACGCCCACTCGTGCTTTGCACAATCAGAAAATACAAATTCGATTACGGCCATATGGCAGCATTATTGATATTTGCTTGTAATAGTTACAAACTGTAGGTAAAATGTAATATGAGAAAAAGCATGTGTGATGATGGCAGGTCCATTTACTTGGAAATGCTTTCCCTTATACTCATTTGGAAGCAGTTTCCCCAGTAGGCAGTGGTGTTGGGACAACTCCTGAGTCAACCTCTGGAGCTGTGTTTCCTTCTTCCTGGGATCAGCATGGCAGGAAGAGCCTCATTCCCACCCCTACACTCATGGCCCATCTTTGCCAATTCTTGGACATAGGAACTTTGACCCAGAGACCACTTTGCCTGCCAGAATCACCTAGAAATTCTTTCAAATACCTATTTCACCATTTAATCAAAGCAGGATCTCTTGAGGTATTCACAAGCATTGGTGCTTTATTTTTAACTTCAAAGAGTTTCTAAAAAATAGCCAGGGCTTGAGAACTTCTGATTTATACCATCTGCTGTGCCAGATTTAAAATCTGGACTCAAAATTCTTTGACATGCCTCCCACTAAGAAGTGGGGTCTAGGGAAACTTTCCTACAATCTGGGCTTCATGACAACTTGACTGATAGATTATAAGACAAAAGAGATGCTGGGCCATGTTCTAGGTCCAGTCCTTAACAACTGTAAGCTTCCACTTTTTTCTCTCTCCTAAGACCTCATTCTTTGAACCCAGCTACCATGCTGAGAGGAAGCCCAAGCAGCCTGTGGGAGGCCCATATGGAAAGAAATTTAGGTCCTGACCCAGAGCCTGGTTGAGCAACCAGACTCGCCAACCATGTGAATGAGCCATCTTGGAAGTGGTTCCTCCAGCTCCCAATAGATCTGCCCCAGCTCTCAGCACATAAAACAGAGACATGCTATTCCTGCTAAGCCTTGGCCAGACTTCAGATTCCCAGACAAAATAAATCCTTATTATTATTTGAAGCCACTATATCATGTGGTGGTCTGTTAGGCAACACGTAACTGGGACAGCTGCTTATCCAAATGGTGTCATGAAAAGGGATTTACTCTTTTAAGAGTTGAATTACAAACATGAATGAGCTTAGTGCCTCGAAAAATGCAGGCTTCCACCTTCTCTTTGGCCAAGATAATGAAACTCTCCTCCCTTCATCACACATGGTAGAGCGCCTCCATGAAGCCTTCCAAGTCTGTGTCAGTTCTCTGTAATGTTTCTAACCATCTCAAGCCTTGTTTACAAAATTAATTAGTGCCTTGGTCACACAAAATTATAAACTCAAAATATTGAATACCGATTTTCATTTGGAAGATAGTTCGATGAGAAGATAATCATAGTCTTTAAAGAGCCAAATTTGGGAAGTAACAGCTTGAATTGATAAAAAGTCAGATTCAATGGATAAGAATACAAGGATGAGGGAAGAAATCACAGTGTGAGAAGGGAGGAGGTTTTATACAGCGGGGAGCTCACTGACCTCCCTGGGTCTCAAAATGGGTCTCAGTCAGTTCTGCTGACCTAACAAACACCACTGACTGGGTGGTGTATACAACAGACATTTATTTTCTCACAGTTCTGGAACCAAGATCAAGGTACCAAGATTGGTTTCCAATGAGACCTCTCTTCTTGGCTTGTTGACAGGAGCCATGTCCTCACATGGCCTTTCCTCTGTAGGAGTGTGGGGAGAGAGTGGTCTCCCACATCTCCTTCTCTTCTCATAAGGACACATTCCTGTCAGATTAGGCCCCACCATACTGAATTCATTTACCCTTAATTATGTCCCGGTAAAGGCCTTCTCTCCAAAAATAGTCACATTGAACATTAAGTCTTCAAGGGTTGGGAGACACAGTTGAGTCCACAACAGAATGGAAAAACGATTAGAACAAGTGGAGAAATTCTAGGTGGAATTATACCTTTCTTACAAGCCCCAAACTAGGTGGTCATCTTGACATTATTGTTACTAAAATCAATAACAATGGTAGCCATTTATTGGTCAACTATGAAGTGCCTGACTTTTCATGTTGTCACATTTGCTCCTCAAAACAACTCTGTAAAATAAATTATATTGTCCTCATTCTTTGCAGCTAAGGAAGTCAAGCAAAAGAAAATTCAGTAGCTTATCCACGATGCCATAACTGGTAAATATGAGAACAGGAATTTGAACACAGATCTGTGGGCAGATCATTGGCTTTGTAATCCAAAACCAACCTCCTATTTCTTCCTATCTTCCATTCCTTGGTCACTTCAAAAAAAGTATTAATTGAGCACCCACTATGATTCAGGCCCTATGTTAGATCTTGGGGATGCAAAGTCAACCTGATCCTTGTCAAAGAAAAAATGATTCTGCCACTTGTGGAGACAGTAAGGAAGACTTTATTCAAGGGGCCCTGCAAGGAGGGGGTCACAGTCTGGGAGGGAGATCAGGCTCAACTCTGACTACAACAATGACAAGTGGGGATTTAGAGCCAAAGAAAAGGGTGAGAAATTTACTAAGAAAAAGACATTAGGTAGATAGATAGATAGATAGATCTCATAAATATATGTGATGGAATATTGCACGGCCATTAAAAAGAATGGCACCTGGGTGGCTCAGTGGGTTAAAGCCTCTGCCTTCGGCTCGGGTCATGATCCCAGGGTCCTGGGATCGAGCCCCACATCGGGCTGTCTGCTCCGCGGAGAGCCTGCTTCCTCCTCTCTCTCTCTCTGCCTGCCTCTCTGCCTACTTGTGATCTCTGTCTGTCAAATAAATAAATAAAATTTAAAAAAAAAAAAAAAGAATGAGACCTTGCCATTTGCAGCAACATAGACAGACCCAGAGGGTATGCTGCTAAATGAAGTAAGGCAGAGAAAGACAAATACCATATAATTTCACTCATCTGTGGAATTTAAGAAACAAAACAAACAAACAAGCAAAGAAAAAAAAGGTAAACAAAAGAAGAACTCTTTTTTTTTTTTAAGATTTTATTTATTTATTTGTCAGAGAGAGAGAGGGAGAGCGAGCGAGCGAGCATAGGCAGAGTGGCAGGCAGAGGCAGAGGGAGAGAAGCAGGCTCCCTGCCAAGCAAGGAGCCCGATGTGGGACTCGATCCCAGGACACTGGGATCATGCCCTGAGCTGAAGGCAGCTGCTTAACTAACTGAACCACCCAGGCATCCCTCAAAAAAAAGAACTCTTAACTACGAGAACAAACTGCTAGTCACCAAGGGCGGGGGGGTGGGGGGGGACAGGTAAAATAGATCAAGGGGATTAAGAGTACACTTATCTTGATGAGCACTGAGTAATGTAGAGAATTGTTGAGTCACTGTATATACACCTGAAACTAATATAATACCATTTGTTAATTAACTTTAAAACAAACAAACAAACAAACAAAAACCACCAAAATTTTAAAACTTCTACTCTAAGAGAAAAAAAAATAAAAACCATGAGGGGGAAGAGGGAATTCTTGCTAGACCGATTCAACAGGATTCTTGCTGAAGTCAGGACAGGGCGACAAGACACTGAGGCTGTGGGAATGAGCAATCTGATTCAATATCTAGGGTAGGAGGTTTCACTCAATTGGTCTAGCAGGATTCTTCTTAAACCCAACTAAATGGGCCAAGGGCAGAGCTTAAGATCAGGGTCTCGTCAAAAAGACGGCGCCGATGAGGCTGACAGATTTGGCCCAAGAGAGCATCTTTGTCACCCTGTTTCTGAAGAGCTTACAGTTCAATGAAGAGATGCAGTCAGCAAGTGCACTGCAGAAATCTCAACCTTGTGTAAGACTTCTTACCCAAGTCTCTACGTCTACTTACTCTGGTTTTGAAAGGAGCAGAAGAACGTTCCAGAGGAACTATGGGCGCCATTGCTGAAGAGCAGCCAGGAATGCCACGGTGGTGAGACAGGGCTTTAGAGAGTGCTGGGAGCCCCTGGAGATGATCCAACCGCTGATCAGTCTCCACTGATGTCTGGCACACAGCAACTCTGAAAAAGCAAACACAGCCCAGCCTACCTCTAGTCAAGCCATGGAGGCCTAGAGGCCTCTTCCCCAGGGTTCCTCAAAACAAACCAAGCTGTCATTTCTTCATGACACAGCCTTTGTTTGTCCTCTCATCTATTTCTTTGGTGCCACTAACCGAATTCATGATTTGTGCTCAGCCAACCCAAAAACCAGGAGCCCGAATGCCAGGAGACCATCCTTGCCTCCTGCTTCCGTTTTTACTTTAAAAGCTGGATTCCTTTGAAGTACGAAAAACAATCTGCCTCTCACTAGACTGGGAGGCTTCAGAAACTCCTACACAGTGGATGGCCAGAGTTTATCCCAGTTCCCTTTCCAGACCTGGATATGCCACTGGGTTGATTGATTGGAAATGACCCGGATTAACTGGAAAGGACCCAGACTGATTCTGAACTTGCTCCCAGAGAGTGGAGGGTGTTTCTGGGATGGTTTAAGTCTCGACCAGGATTGCCAAGAAGTGGCTGCTGACATCCTGAGGAAAAAAGCCCTGGGCCTCCCTTGTCCATTCTTCGCCTTCTCCGGCTTTCTCCCCAGCCAGCTCCCACCTCATCTCCCTCCCCACAGCCTTACCTCCACCTTCAACCTGCCAGGCAGCAAGAGCCCAGAAATGGCCACATATTTTTAGAGTGTTAAATATTTGAGACTGCTTCTTGCCCTACACTTTCCAAAACATAACCCTATTGGAAATATTCAAATGTACCACATAAAGACAGAGAAATTGTGATAATCTGTCACAAAGATTTTCAGAAAAGGATGCAAAACACCAGCATAATTACATCGTCTTTAGCTTAGGGTTTTAGATTCCTCCTCTATAGTTCTAAATCTGTCTTTTCTCATATTCCTGTCAGATAGAGTAGCTTGTTTTAAAACCTTTTAAGTTCTGTTTTAAAATCATAAAATTTATGTCCTGACAAACCTATATTTTCAAACTCTAACATTTACGCCCAGAACAGCCCGTGGTGTGTGTCCCACTTGATTAAGGTTTGAACTGTCAGGGGATGTCCTGCAAAATTCCAGTAAGGAAGGAGCATTAGGTGACCTTTAAAAAGAAAAGTCAGGGGGCGCCTGGGTGGCTCAGTGGGTTAAGCCGCTGCCTTCGGCTCAGGTCATGATCTCAGGGTCCTGGGATCGAGTCCCGCATCGGGCTCTCTGCTCAGCAGGGAGCCTGCTTCCCCCTCTCTTTCTCTGCCTGCTTCTCTATCTACTTGTGATTTCTCTCTGTCAAATAAATAAATAAAATCTTTAAAAAAAAAAAAAAGAAAGAAAGAAAAGTCAGGATGGGGGAGACAGAGGGTCAGGGGAAACCCTCTTTCCTGATGGACAACAACAAACAGCCAAATTTTGTCCTGGGCTTCACCCTAGCACACAGGGGTACAAACGCATGAAGCATGCTTCTTTCCACAGATAAGTACCTAAGGAAGTGGGTTTTCTCCTCAAGACAGACAACCCAGAGGCACCTGGGTGGCTCAGTCAGTCAAGAGTCTGCCTTAGACTCAGGTCAGGCTCCCTGCTCGGTGGGGTGTCTGCTTCTCCCTCTGCCCCTCCTCAGCCCATACTTACACTCACACACTCTATCTCTCTCTGAAATCAATAAATAAAATCTGAAGAAAAAAAAAGAAAGATTTCTGTGATCCAGAAGTTCAAGGATGATAGGCGTCGGGACTTCCATAGTATGATGGTTAAATTTATGTGTCAGCTTGACTGGGCTGCAGGCTGCCCAGGTATCCAGTCAACCATCATTCTGGCTGTGTTTGTGAGAGTATTTCTGGAGGAGATTAACACGGGAATCGGTACACTGACCACGGCAGATTGTCCACCCCGACGTGGGTGGGCCTCATCCAGTTCATTGAAGAAAAGTTGAATTCATAAAACAAAAAATTCAGTAAGGGAGAATTTGCTCTCTGCCTGACTGATTTGAGACTGAGCCGGGACCTCAGTTTCTCCTCCCTTTGGACTTGGACTGAACTAGAACTTATACCATAAGCTCTCCTGGGTCTCCAGCTTGCTGACTGTAGAACTTGGGACTTGTCAGTCTCCTTAATCATGTAAGCCAACTCCTTGTAATAATTCCTTTCATATGTATGATTGATTAGATGATAGATAGATAGACAGATAGATAGATAGGAGATAGATGTCATCTATTGTTTCCTTTTCTCTGGACAACCCTGACTGATACACTTAGTGACCCTGGGGTATATAAACCAGACCCCACCAAAACACAGGAGTCGAGAGAGACACAAACATAGGGAGACAGAGACATACAGAAAAAGATTCAGACAGACAGTATGTGTAGAGCAGAGAGACACACGGATAGAGAAACATAGAAGCAGAAGGAACAGAAACAGATAAGACAGAAAGAAAACGGGCGGGCACACAGACAAACAGAAGCAGAAACACAAACAAACTTAGCAAGAAGATGAGAAAAAATACAGTATCTCATGATGCTTTATTTTTTTCTTATAACTTTCATTATTTCTCTGTTTCAGTAAAGACTCTCAGGAGAAAGCATGGCCCTTACATTTTAACCACACCTCCGCCCAGTCAGAATTGGCTGTCATAGATAACTGTCAGTGACCTGCCCAGTGCCCAGGAAGAAAGGATCAGCATTCATACCCCACAGATACTCAGATACTAACCCTCAACCACACTCCAGGCCTGAGACCCAGTCTCACCTCTGTCAGTGACACCGTGTAAGCACAGCATACTGGAGACAGGATCTCTCAACACAGCTGTCCCCTATAGTCACCTTGGACCTGACCCTCCACAGACCAATTAAATCAGATTCTCTAGGGTTGGGCATTGCTATTTTTTGCAAGCTCCTCAGGGGAGCCGGGAAGCAAAGAGATCTGGGTTCTGCTATGTAAGGGCCATATGCCAGGCTGCGGAGTTCGAACCTGGGAACATGGCAAGTAACCTGGTTCAGTGACGCTTGTCCTCCGGGCACACAACAGGTACCACTTACAGCCCACGAGCTCTATTTCCTATAGCACTTCAAAGCTCCAGAGAGCAAGGACTAATCGCAATGGCACGTTGTCACCGCTTGGTGCCAGGCTAAATGCTATACGGGCATTGCCTCATTTAATCTCACAACACCCTGTGTCATGTCAATAATCTCTCCGGTTTTCAGGCAACAAAACTGAGGTCAGAGAGATCAAACCGTTTTCCAAGATCCAATAGCAAAGTTTACGGCAGAGCCCCTCCACCCCACCACAAAGATGGGTCTCACAATGAAAACCAGCATTGCCCTGGAGCACGGGGCCACATACAGGAAAGCATGTGGGGCTTCCGTCTGGGTGACTGTGTTCTGGCCACACCAGCTGGACAGTATGCTGCCACTTCCTTCAGCCTGGTCTGAAGAGAGACACCTTGTGAGAGCCCCAGCCCCCCAAAAGTAAGAGGGGTGGGGGGGACACGGCGGGGGGGCTTAAGTTCTTTCATTGACTTTAATTAAACTCACCAGAGAAGTACACAAGGGACTCCACACAGAACTTGTGCTAGTGTTATTTATACTACTCTTAATTCCAATTTAGCAGAAAAATGGTTTCCTCAAACCTACGCCACGGGGTTAGGGCTTTGTCTATCTCTTGAGAAACAGCGCCATCTACTGATACATTTTGACACTGTTCTTGTGAACCGAGAGAAAATTCACTTGTTTTTGCCTTTAATTATGAACGTGTTCCAAGACATGACCCTTCTTCCCAAATGTCTGTTCTGCACTTAAAACCTAATAAATTATTTACTTTTATAGCCACAAATGATAAATAATTTTGGAATTACACTAGGACTTTCAAGCATATGTTTTTGTTTTTTGTTTGTTTGTTTAACAGAGGGAGAATGTGAAGGGTAGGGGGCAAAGGGAGAGGGAGAAATAGAATCTGAAGTAGATTCTTCACCCAGCGTGGACCCAACTCAGGGCTTGGTCTCAAGATCCTGAGATCATGACTTGAGTCAAAATCAAGAGTCGGTCACTTAACCAACTGAGCCCCCCAGGCACCCCTCAAGCATATGTCTTGAAAAATGGATCCTACAAATCAGGACTTGATGAGGTGGGGGCAGCCAACGGACAGACCCTTAAGTGTAGAGTCAAGAGGACAAGGGGACTTGCACAGCAGTGACTATGCTGTCCCCCTGAGCCCACTTGGGAGCCGCACAGCCAATCCAAAAGGACATGAACCCTACATCTCTACATTCCAAAACACTAATGACCTAGGAATCAACCCACAGAGAGGTGTGAATGACTACTGTGCAGAAAAAAAATATTAAGAGAAATCAAAGAATATCTAAATAAATGGAAGGCTACACTATGGTTGGGATTCACAGTCACAGTGAGGATGAAACCCCCATCCACAGAGGTAAAAAGTGGTTCTTCGGGGAGTAAAGAAATCTGTTAATATGTGTAAGGCACAGATATACAGTTATCTGTGGCATTAAAATTTCAGGGGAGTGGGGTTATTTAAGGGGAACATCTAAAAAAGATTCTTTGGGGGGAATATCAGAAGGGGGGAAAAGCTGAGAAGCACTGGGTTAGAAGATTCACTATTGTTAATATATCAGTTCTTCCAAACTGATTTATGGATCCAGTGCACGTCTAATAAAAATTCTGATAGAGAGAGAAAGTGTGTGTGTGTGTGTGTGTGTGTGTGTGTGTGTGAACTGACAAGCTGGTCATAAACAGATATTGAAGGAAAAGGAAATGTAGAAGGTTGCTTCAATATATAGTAAGACTTATCACTGTGCTACAGTAAAGAAGAGAGTGTGGTACTGGCCCAAAGTGAGCAAAGAGGATAGTGGAATAGACTGGAGAGTCCGGAAAAAGATTCATGCATGTTTGGACACTTGGTTTACAAAGCGGTGGAGAGAAGACAGTCTTTCAACAAGTGGTACTTAGATTCCCATGAAAGGAATGAAAACTGACCCTCATGTCATAATTGTTGGAGAATTATAAATAGAAATGTGGAAGGCAAAGCAACAAAACTTCTGGATCACTAGCTCTTAAAGTGTAGTCCTTAGACCAGCAGCACCAAGGAACTTGCTAGAAATGCAAATTCTGCAACCTTCCCTCACCCCCCCCATTCCGCCCCCATCACTCACACCCCGGACTTGCTGGGTCAGATACAGATCCTTCACTCCAGGAGGAGTGGCAAGCCCTCCAAATGATTCTCACCCACTTTGAAGTCTGAGAGCCAACTCAGGGGAATATTTGCATGATCCCGGGAAGGGAAGACTTCCTGAAGAAAGCACAGCTACCAAGGAGAAGATGAGGACATAAAAAGGTAGAACTTCTGTTCATCAAATAATACTATGAAGAAAACAACAAATCACTGCTCAGAAAAAGAAACTTGTAACACAACTGCAAAATTATCATTTATCATATGTCATATATCATACATCATATCCAGAATATATAAAGAACTCTTACATATCAATAAGAAAAAGCCCAAAACAAAAATGGGCAAGAGGTCTGAGAAGACACTCTTAGGTGATATTCAAATGGCCAATCAACATGTCACTGGAAACTAGAGAAATACACATTAAATTATAATGCAATATAATTGCAGACCCATCCGAATAGATTAAAAGATTGTGACAACATCCAAGTGTTGGTGAGACTACAGAATAGGAAAAACTTGGCAACCCTTTCCTGTCAATGGCTAGATAGTAAATGTTTTAGGCTATTTAGTCAAGAGACAAAACTGAGGATGCTATCTAACCAAGAACTTCTCTAACAAGAGAATACGTTTGTTCCCTTCCACACTAACCCCCCCAAACCCCCACCACATTTGACTGGAGTGGGCCATCCTAGGTGGTAGACAGGTTTTGCCCCCAGTTGTGGTTGACTCAGGCTGGGAGGTGGGAGGTGGCCACGGTCAGTTTCCCTCTCTCTCCCAGGGACACTCATGTCCCAACTCTACCACCTGTTGTTGCAAATAAAGCTTTATTGAAACACAGGCACGCATAACTTTATGTATTGCCTGTGCCTGCTTTTACAGTAACAATGGTAGTTGCAACACAGACCATATAGCCCAAAATCTGAATATATTCTTTTTTCAAAATCGGAGCATATTTACCATCTGCCCTCTTATACAAAAAGTTTGCCAATCCCTATAATAAATCACCGAGCTGTACGTTTTCTTTTTGTATGTATATATTACATATAATATACATATATTATAATATATGTTACATTATCTATTACACACAATATACATATACAATGTAAATTATGTCTTATATATGTTGTATTTATATACATACATGCTATATTTTATAACTTTATATATATTTCATATATATATGAAATTCTATGTTTAGCTCTTCCTCATTTTTGGCAAAGGCCTTCAATGCACAAAATAGCAAGTAAACCAATTACCTTTAAAAAATACATACTCCTTTTGTCGGGGTCACGCCCCCAAGATGGCGCCGGTTGCGCCCCTAAGATGGCGTCAGCTACATAGCCCGAGCAGCACAGACAGCCTGAAAAACATCCGCCCTGGCCACACGTGACCTCATGCTCGTCACACGAACACTGCCTGCCACCACTGCCTAGGAGCCCCAGATACCTCCTGTTCACGTGAACACCTCTGTGATTGGCTGTTATGCCCTATATAAGGCAAGGGAACTTCCCCGCAGGGGGAGGAAAAAAGATCGACCAGGGAATAAACAAGAGCTTGCGCATCGACCTGTGTGTGTGTTGGTGTTGCGTCATTTCTGCAGGCAGGGAGAGCACGACATCCTTTCTTTAATTAAATATATTAATTATAGATGATGGATGATGGGTACCAAAGAGGGCACTTTAATTGTGATAAGCACTGGGTATTGTATGTAAGTGACGAATCACTGAATTCTACTCCAGAAACCAATATTGCACTGTGTGTCAACTAACAAAATTTTTTTTAAAATCAATTATATAGACAAAATACTTGCCTCCAGAGCTGATTTTAGTCTCAATTTCTACATTTGTAAAAGAATAGGTCATCAACTTTTGCTCCAAATACTTTGATGATATATTTCTTAAAGATGTTTTAAAGATTGCAGGATGATACTTGAAGGCACTTTCTTCAAGTGCCTTGCCAAATGTTGTCACTTCTCTATTTGAGTTGTTCTTACAAGATTGAACCCCGTATCTATAAACACAACAAAATTCAACAAAGGAGCCACATTCAGGAATGCCTTATTTATTCAGGGATGTGGAGGAAGGCAAGTGTTTCGATGCACTGAGTTCCTCTCTTTGCATTTTGTAATTCACCCAATTCGGTAAATATTTACTTACAGCATCCCATGCCAGAACTTTTATTTTCACCATGTTACTGCAAATACTTCTGAAATATTTTGTATCTTTCCTTGCCTTTTACACAAAGAATCTGAGAATAATTTAAACTTTTCTTTATGATTCAGCCTTATTACGGAACCAAACCATATTCAAAAATGTTGGATTTCAAATATACACTTTAGCTGAAAAGCCCTTTGATAGAATTCTAACATATAACACAGATAAAAAGAAGAGTAGAAATGAAGGATGGGGGTAGAGCATAGTCCCACCCACTCAGTATCTCTGGGACAATACAAAACCTTAACTATGGGAGCGTCATCAGAAAATACTCACATCACATAGAAACACTTTCTAGGGCTGCTAAGAGATAGAAGATTGTGCCATAGTCAGTAATCCCGAATTATGATCCAAAACTGCTTTTTTTTTTTTAATTTGAATGTGTTTTATGTGTGCTTCCCAACATTAGCAATCACTTCTTGCGGCTGATCAGTGTGACCTCCAGTATCTGCTCTCTCCTCCACCCACCCATGCACCCCCAACATCTGTGGTTTCTGTAGACTGAGAAATCAAAGTCATTAGGCTTCACAGAAGTGTAGGTAAATCAAGAATCCAGAAACTAGCAGGACATGAGAAGCTCTTTCTTGAATAAAGGACATGGGCTTTACATTCTGTACCTTGAGTGATCTATCTTGATAGCCAAACGTGTTTTTCTGTCAGATTTCCAGATTGCCAAATCTGTATTACAAGCGAAGTGACCTGTAGGTAGGTAAAGAAATTCTCTACCATCAAGAATTAATTAGCATGGGGCGCCTGGGTGGCTCAGTGGGTTAAAGCCTCTGCCTTCGGCTCAGGTCATGATCCCAGGGTCCTAGGATCAAGTCCCGCATCGCATCGGGCTCTCTGCTCAGCAGGGAGCCTGATTCCTCCTCTCTCTCTCTCTGCCTGTCTCTCTGCCTACTTGTGATCTCTGTCTGTCAAATAAATAAATAAAATTCTTTTAAAAAAAGAATGAATTAGCACAGTAGATGGTGATGCTATTTTCTCAGCTGAGGAAATACTTCTAGTATCTCTCACTCTAATAACTGTATCTACTAGTAACTTAACTTTCAAATGCAAATTGTTGAATTGACTCTTGTGTCTTTCCACTTAAGTTTATATAAAATATGTATCCATAAGTGCCGGCGAAGAAAATATTCTCCACCCCAGACACATACACAAACACAACACCTGACTTTGTCATTTAACCCAGAAGTCTTGGAGTTCACCAAGAGAAAGAAGTTATCTCCAGAAACAAACTGTTAAACCCGTTCTAAGATGATATGGTCACTGCATCTCATAAGGCATACATACAGACACAGAACAGATAAACCTTAGAAGTGCATAGATTGGTTGCACCCAATGACCAGTTATAGAAACAAAGCCAGTCAAATGACTTAATTCCTTTAGGGGCCTTAAACATCCTTTAAATTAAACTTCAAGTTTATTTCACATCACAAAAACATTCTGTGTTTAAAGAAACCATGGAGTCTGGGGGAACCACAATTTTACACACTGAATGTCATATGTGATTTCACATAGGTATAAAATGTGAAATGTGGCCAGTATCTTAAAGGGCATCTCTACTCGCCAGATTCATATGCTTCAATCTTTCCTGCCAAGTCCCCCAAGTGCTCCTCTGCTTATCATTGAACACAGGGTCAGAGAACGTCCTGGATCAGTTCTATATGTATTCAATCTTACTAGAATATATTCAGGTACTACTAAATATTTGCAGTTGGTACAATTTCAATTTTGAATCCAATGTAAGTTTCAGTAAAACTACAAAATTCTAATACTTGAAGATAATCATACTTCAGATAAATGTTAAACCCACAGAAGACTATTTAAAACATAAGCAGAATAAACCGATGATCTCCCTCTTCTTCAAAATGATAGAGCCTTACTATTCCTGTATCTCGTTTTAAGTAGTGTGAATCCTTAAAAGAATTTTTTAAAATAATAACAATTGGAAACTGATGCATAGCCTGTTAGGATCTATCTGAATATGAGAAGCATTTCTTCAAAAACTCAAATGAATTGCCCAGATTCAGATGAGTATTTTATGGCTACAAATTCTATCCCCTTTGGGCAATTAAGAGTTACCTTGTAGGAGCCACAATTAATTATTCATTTGAAAATAATTCAGGGTTTGAAATAGATGCTCTAGAGGAAAATTCAGGACAGATCTGGTCCAAAGAGTAGGGTGTTAAGAAACCTTACCACACTCAGCACGGACCTTGCAAATCCCTCGTTAGTCTAGATCAGTAAAAAGGTAGAGAAACACAGCTAACTTTGTGTTTTGGTTTTTTTTTTTTTTTTTGGCCTTTAAGAAGAAATGGACCTCTTTGCCTTATCGCAATGAACATCAAATTTACACAAAACCTTAGCTCATCAAAAAGAAGTCAAGGCATAAAAGATTATTCAACATTACAATAAAAATTTTATAAAACTCAGACTATATCCAAGCCCTTTCTGCAGCTGCTGCCCCATTCCAGATGAAAATGTTGATGGAAAAGCCCAAATTTAAATAAGGACCAAGGCACTCCTCCAATTTGCGCTGGGAGTATTTTATCGGGGCACTCCCTGGAAGACACTTCTGTCCTTGAAATCAGATAAAAATGCTTCAGGGCCCCCTGCTGGTGATTTATGGACCTTGACCATCAGATAAAAATGACCATGAATCAAATGAGCTACAACCAAGTTCCACAAACTGGTATCTTGTCTACAAGATTCTTAGCATTTTCATTGTGTGCAGTCTGCCCATCTCGACCACAGTGGATTCAACCTGTGTACTCTACTTTAAAAAAGGGGGGGGGGGTGTTTGTTTTTTTAACCTCTCAATTCCCTGCAACTTAAAAAAAATGAACATTTAATGCCTTGACACAAATAACCCTTCTGTCTCCCCCTTCAGATAATTCCATCCAAAAGCATATTGTACAACACTGCAGTTAGCGTCGTATAATACAAACTCATAAATCTGTGTGGAATCTATTTATTTACTTATTCTCCGTGCTGCCAAATGAATTACTGTTGGCTTAAATCTCTTAAGTGCCAATATGTTGCTAGAAGTGGTGGATTTAACAAAATGGAAAGGAGTATGTAACTGATTTTTACCAGGAACTACAACCCAAAAAGGGAGCTTCTCGGTGGTCTATTAAACTTGCCATGCTCTCCCTAGCCACGGGAGACGAATCTAATAAACCATTCTTCTAAATCCACCCCAAAGGTGGACAGCCCAATTAGTATAACCTGAATTCACCAAAGAACCTGCTCAAAAGTTCATTATAATGAACATGATCATCAACGAGCGAGTGTTTTTAAGAAGAGGAAGCTACCCTACTTCCAGACATTCTGATTTACTTGGCCTGGAATAAGCCCCAGGCATGGGTATTCTGTAAAAACTGCCCATGAAATGTTTAAGGATAGTGGCTGAGAACCACCACACTATTCCCAGGGACTCCAAGCAGCGCAGTGGAGCTGCTCCCATGTCCACTTACACTAAGGCCAGAATAGGAAGGGTGGCTTTCTACACCCACATTCCCCTCTTCCACTATTTCTCCTCCTTGTAATTACATGCAAGATTGTGACATAGCCAATAAACTCTACCCACTACTTAATATTTCGGGTTACAGCCAATTATAAATTTTTAAATCTCATGCTCACAGAAACTATAAAAGCTAAGCTGTACAGAGTAACTTCGGAATTATAAAATTAGTGAGATTTTTTATTCATTCATTCATTCTTTTTTTTTTTTTTTTTTTTTTTTTAGTTTAAGATTTTATTTATTTGACAGACGCAAGAGAGAGAGAGAGCACAAGCAGGGGGAACAGCAAAGGGAGAGGGAGAATCGGCTATCTGCTGAGCAGGGAGCCTGACTCGGAGCTCGATTCCAGGATCCCAGGATCCCAAGATCATGACCTGAGCCAAAGGCAAACACTTAGCCACCCAAGCCACCCAGGCAGCCCTCATATATTTATTTTAAAGAGCAAGTTCCCAAGCAATGCTGCGGCTGCTGGCCTAGGGACCATACTCTAAGAACCACCCTCCTATACTACATATTGAAGTTCCTCCAGGTTCTATCCTGGACTCTTTTTCATTTTACATTATCCTCCCTTTCTATACAGTTACCGCCAAGACTGCCCCTTAAACATGTTTCTAGCTCTGGCCAGCTGCTTCTAAGCAACAACTGCCTACTCAACATCACCACCTCGTGGTTTCAACAGCATCACCAACTCAACGTCCCAGGGCCAGACGTGTGATCTTGACCCTACTCAAACCAGGTCCTCCTCCTCTTCCAAGATTCCATTACTCATGTCACCTCCCACATGCACAAGCCAAGGTCCTGTGATTCATCATGGACACTATTCTCTATGTGGTGCCTTTCTTCCCATAACAAACAATCAGTTCATTCCAGAGTTTATCTGTTGACCTTCTAAATATTTCTCATCACCCCTACGTCCACCCCAACCCAGAATATAGTCATCCTTCACCTGCACCATCATTTCCCCACATTCATTCTGCATCCGACCCCCTCTGATTTTTTTTTCTTCACACCATGGACAGTTTTTCAGGTTTTGTGGGGTTTTTTTAAGATTTTATTTATTTATTTATTTATTTGACAGAAAGAGAGATCACAAGTAGGCAGAGAGGCAGGTGAGGGGCGGGGGAGGCTCCCTGCTGAGCAGAGAGCCTGATGCGGGGCTTGATCCCAGGACCCTGAGACCATGACCTGAGCTGAAGGCAGAGGCTTAACCCACTGAGCCACCCAAGTGCCCCTGGTTTTGTTTTAGTGAAAATATGATAGCATCATTCTCTGCCCTTCAGTGGCTTTCAAATTAAGTTGACTTTGAAATTAAAACCAAAAATCTAATTTAACTTGGTTTCCAAGTCCTAGAAGGCACCAGTCCACCCACCTGACCATCCTCACCTCGCGCTACTCTCCGTCTCACTCTGAGTACCAGCCACATGAATTGCTTTCAACCGCTGAATCTGACTCCATCCTCCAAGGACACTTACCATGCTGTCTGATACCACACAACTCCCCCTCCCCTCTCCCTTTGCCTAGTTAATCCTGACTCATCATTCAGTCTTCAGGTGAGGTGTGACTTGTCCTGAAAAGTTCCCTGTCTTAGACTTGTATTTGACTCCATGAGACCCAACACTTTTTACAAAAAATACTTTGTCATGTTTTATTTAGTGTCTTAAAACTACATTTATGAATCTTATAACCTCCCCATAAATAAAATTTTTAGAACACTCAGCATAGCACCCAAACTGCAATGTAAAGCGGAAATTATAGGAAAGTAATCTATAATAAAAAGTAATCTCTATTTCAACGTGTAAATGATTAGTCATGGCCACATAAAAAGATCCAATAAAGTAATCACATGTTTGCATAGGATTCCATATATAGAATGAAAGAGCTCCAAACACAGACTGACACAGATTTGCTGTGTTGGTGACTCAATTCCATCTGCATTTCTGCAACCAGCGACGTGATTTTCCAAAATGGCGAGCAGCTCTTAGGCAAGTTGCAAACAAAATCAAGTACAATCTTCCCTCCATGTACGCTGAGGTTACATTCTTGGAAAATTCTAGGTACATTAAAATCATGCAAAAATGCTTTGCATTTCTATGGAAAACTGAGTTCAGCTCCAAACTCAGATAATCAAACCCATAAGCATCCAGAAAGTCATTTGAAAGTCACGTGTGAAGGGGCACCTGGGTGGCTCAGTCAATTAAGCGACTGCCTTTGGCTCAGGTCATGATCTCAGCGTCCTGGGATCAAACCCCATGTCAGACTCCCTGCTCAGCGGGAAGCCTGCTTCTCCCTCTCCCACTACTCCTCCACCTGCCTGTGCTCTCTTGTGCATGCTCTCTCTCTCTCTCTCTACAATAAATAAAACCTTAAGAGAAAAGAAGAGAACAGAACAGAACAGAAGAGGGAGAAGAGAAAAGAAGTTGCATATGGATAGAGACGATACTTGCTGGAGAGGACTGCCCTGTGAGCTGTGGTATGTCTAACACTCTGTTCCTCTCCCATCAAATTCCTCCAATCATTTGTGGGGGCAACCAAATGTGCCCCCACAAATTTCGAAAGCTCCTCCTGGGTGACAGGTAATAGAAGCCTTGATCTTTAGCACTGACCACATACCATAAGCCCTGGCTGGCCCCTGATTTTCCTCTGTAATACAACATCCTCATGTAAATACTCACAGTCTGACACCTTCATAGACTTGGGGCCCCTGGGGAATAGTCACTGAATAGGCATTTTGTCTGTCCTTACGTTCCTAGGGCTTTGCCTAGGTGGGCACTCTGTCACTTCTCCTAGTGAATGATTGAACGCAAGTCCTCTGGTGCTGTGTTCTAGAAAAGCAGGCAGCCCCGTGCTTGGCTCTGCTGGTGACCCCTGACAGGAGAAGCAGAATGGGAGCTCAGACATAACAAGGAATATTACCTTGATTAGAGAGCTCCTATGTGTCTTTCCTGTTGTCTTAGTTTCAGCTGCTATAGCAAAATACCAGAGCCTGGGTGGCTTATAAATAGCAGAAATCTCTCATAGTTCTGCAGGCTGAAAGTCCAATATCAGGATACCAGCACGGTGACGACCCTCTTCCCATTGTAGCCTCACACGGAGGGGAGAAGAGAGGACAGACAAGTTCACATAATTACAAGAGTATCAGTTCTATTCATGGGGGCTTCACAACATAACCTCATCTAATCCCTCCTACCTCCCAAAGGCTACTTCCTAATACCATCACACTGTGGGGGAGAGTTTCAACATCTGAGTTTGGGGGTGGGGAGACACAAACGTCTGTCCATATCATCTGTTAAGCGTAATACATTTCCTTTGTCCTTAAGACCTACCAAGTTTAGGGGTACCTGGGTGGCTCAGTCAGTTAAGCATCTGCCTTGGGCTCAGGTCATGACCCAGGGTCCTGGGATCACCCAGTCAGTGTCCAGGTCTCCGCTCAGCGGGGAATCAGCTTCTCCTTCTCCCTATGCCTCCCCCTGCTCATGCTCTCTTGCCCTCTCAAATAAATAAATAAAATCTTATTTTTAAAAAGTACAAGTTCAGGGCGCGCCTGGGTGGCTCAGTGGGTTAAGCCGCTGCCTTCGGCTCAGGTCATGATCTCAGAGTCCTGAGATCGAGTCCCACATCGGGCTCCCTGCTCAGTGGGGAGCCTGCTTCCCTCTCTCTTCTCTCTCTCTGCCTGCCTCTCCATCTACTTGTGATTTCTCTCTGTCAAATAAATAAATAAAATCTTTAAAAAAAAAAAAAAAGTACAAGTTCAGCTTGTACTCACATTTACAGTAGCACCAAACTAAGAGCCAAATCACACAGTTTGTAATAGACCCTCAAATAATGGTGAAAGGGACAAAATACAAGTTTGTCATAAAAACTGATCTGGAAGAGGCCACAAAAGAGCTTCTAGTCAATTCACGGGCTTCAGGTTATTCACAGATAAGATGCACCAGGGTCTAATTGTTGCGCCAGAGGAATTAGACCCCAGGAAATGTGATCAGCTCACTCTTCTTTATTTTACATGTGATTATCAGGACCGGAGAGGGGGACTCGGTTGTTCCAAATCATAAAGCCCATTTTGTAGTCCAAAACGTTGCTGGAATCAAGAGGAGCCAAGAGCAGGCTTGTTCAAGCCTAAGTCACACATGGGGAAAAAGATAAATACTTCTCAGTGTCAGATCCTAAGAGCATTCTCATTAAAAGTGATGTATGTGTGCGTCTTTTCTCCCAATCTATTTCTTACAGTTTGGAAGGAGATATTTATCAAGCTGTATAAATCTGCCCCAATGTATTGAAAATTTTGGCACCAGGTAACAGGTCCAAAAAGCAGACAAGATTGAAAGAGTAGAATAGAGATTTCCAGAAAAGATGGCTCTGGGAAAAAAAAAAAAAAAAAAGATAATCCCATGGCCAGGAAACATTCATGATATTACAACATCTTTTCAAAATTTAACATAGGTAGATAATAAATTTGGTGGAAAATACGACTATTAAAGTAACTGAAAAAGATTTTTAAAAACCTCATGCTTCTATCATGATAATATTTGCCTATGAATAATGAGGTAAACATGAATTAATAATTAAGAACAATAATTAGTACCGGGAAGGATGAAAGGGAAACCCTCTTCAACAGAAAAAGGATCCTATCCCTTTTGGGTATTTTTTGTTTTGGTTTGGTTTTGGTTTTAGTTTGTTTGTTTGTTTGTTTGTTTAAGTAGGCTCCACGCCCAGCATAGAGTCCTGCACGGGGCTTGAACTTATAACCCTGAGATGAAGACCTGAACTGAGATCACAAGTCAAAGGGTTAACCAACTGAGCCACTCAGGTGCCCCAAAAGGCTCTTATCCTTACAGAAACCAAAAAAGCCTAAAATTCTAAAATTAAGATATAGCAATCTATAAATTCCTTAGAAATATGATCTCTACGAGAATTAAAAGAACTTAGAAAGTTAAAAGAAGACGCCACTGGGATTAAAATTGAAGTGAGAGGCATTTTTCATCATTAATGTCCCATACTTTTTTTTTATTTTTATTATAAACACATAGTCCCCAACTTATGATGGTTTGACTTAACGGGTTTTTGACTTTAGGATCATGTGAAAATGATATGCGTTCGGCAGAAACCATACTTTGTATTTGAATTTGGATCTTTTCCCAGGCTAGCAACATGCTGTCTCCTGATGCTGGGCTGGGCAGCTCCCTGTCAGCCAGGCACTCACAAGAACAACCAACCAATACATGGACCATACCTCTGTCCCCAGACAGACATCTTGTTTCTCGCTTTCAGTGTGGCAGTCAAGCGACATGAGGTATTCAACACTGTATCATAAAACGGGCTATCTGTTTGATGATATGCCCAGCTGTAGGCTAATGCCGGTGTTATGAGCATGTTTAGGTAGATGAGGCTGAGCCTTGATGGGCGGTAGGTGAGATGTTGTAAATTCACGTTCAACTTAGACATTTTCAAGTCAAGACAAGTTTATCAGGATCTACCTCCATCAAAAGTCAAGGAAGGGGGCACCTGGGTGGCTCAGTGGGTTAAAGCCTCTGCCTTCGGCTCAGGTAATGATCCCAGGGTCCTGGGATGGAGCCCCGCATTGGGCTCTCTGCTCCGTGGGGAGCCTGCTTCCTCCCCTCTCTCTCTCTGTCTGCCTCTCTGCCTACTTGTGATCTCTGTCTGTCAAATAAATAAATAAAATCTTTAAAAAAAAAAAGATATATTTATCCCATTCCGTGTCTGTGTCATTCTGGTTAAAAATAGTATGATTCAATATATTGTTTTAATCACAAAAATCCAAATTCTCAGCACCTCCCAATACAATGCAGAACCTGAACAATTATACTATATTTGCTCAGACATTGGTTTAGGTCCAGACAGTGAACTACAAACTTTAAACCCACAACAATAATGACTTAATAGCAACTTGCATTTTTGCGTGACTTCTTGGCTGTAAGTTGCTTTCTGAACTGAAAACAGTAGCTAAGTCTATAGGTTTAGCCCATATTTTTCTTTGTGTGTGCGTATGTGTGTGTGAACCCATCTCTCATCAGAACTTCTTTAAACATTTTTTTAGCTGAATTGGTAGAATCGAAATGCATTCTCTTGATGGAAAAGAGATTGTATTCCTTTCATTGAGAAACTCCATGTGTTTTAAAAACAAAACAAAACAAACAAACAAAAAAAGAATTGCTTCGTTTAGAAGAGCCCTGCACCCTAGGGAAAATTATGATTTTAAGGATTATGAACCTGTCAGTCTGTAAGTTATGAGCTAGAGGCAGCATCTGAAGTTTTGATTAATCTACTCATTATTCAGTTGACCCGACTTGCTAACCTTGCCAGCAAAGAGAACGATCTGCAGGGCTAATATTACTTCAAGTAGAAAAATATGGAAGGAGATTCTGAACAAGACTCTTTGAAGCTTTCAAAGTAAATGGCAAGTTCTGGGGAGAGGTATTCTAGTCAAACAGGTCCTTGGTACTTCATGTCTTAAATTCTGCACCTGAAAGAGGCTCCCTCTTCCCCTACCCTCTGGACAATTTCAAGCCAAGGGATCTGAACTATACCAAGTAACTCACAAGTAGGTTCCAAAGAAGATGTGAGAGGAATTAAAGACAGACTGAGAACAGGTTCCTTCAGTCACTTCCTACTGAGTACTGACTGTGGACAGGCACCAGGCTTCATGCTGGAAGATAACTTTAATAAGATACGTCCTTTTGGCACTGAGAACCCAGGGCCCAGTAAGTGCATTTCTGGGGAGCTCTCTGGCTACTTTCACTTTGCACAAGGCTTTCTTTACAAACACAAAATAGCAAATGAGAGGAACACTTTATCGACATTAGCCAATAAGCACTGAGCGTTTTTTCTTTTTAAGATGTATTCATTTATTTATTTGACACAGAGATAGAGAGAGAGCACAAGTAGGCAGAGCGGCAGTCAGAGGGAGAGGGAGGAGCAGACTTCTTACCAAGCAGGGAGCCTGATGCAGCAGGACTTGATCCCAGGACCCCGGGATCATGATCCAAACCGAAGGCAACCACCCAACCGACTGAGCCACACAAGCACCCCGAGGGTTTTGTTTTGTTTTGTTTTTTGCCTATGTGACAAGTCTATTCTAAGCAGTTGGCATGTATTTATTCATTTTATTCTCTCAGCAACCCAGTGTGGTAGTTAGTGACATCATCATCACTTTAGAGAGAAGGCAACAAAGCGTAATCATGTATGTGACCTGCCCATGTTTCCATAGCCTTCCTCCAAGGCCTTAGGCATTGGGCATGTCTGCCTCAGGGCTTCCTGCTTGTCGGGGAGCCTGCTTCTCCCTCTCTCACCCCCCTGCTGGTGGTCCCTCTCTCGCTGTCTCTCTCTGTAGAATAAACAAATAAAATCTTTTAATAATAATGATATTCAATTAAGGTATATGAAGACACTCCTTTGGCTTTGATAACCATCTTCTTTCTGTCTTCTAAAAATGGATAGACAGCACGGGGCTTCAAGAAATCTCATCTCAAGAATCATAACCCTAGACCCAAGGCTAACACCTCTTCCTTTTGATGCAGAAATTTGATCCTGGCGTATATATATTCCTTCCAATTAGTTACATGAACGTGGTTAGTACTTCCATTCAAATTTCCTGTATAAAATATAGAGATTCTTTCGTGAGATGCTTCCATGATATAGGTGCAAGTTTAATTAAACGTACTCAGCAGTGATTACATGAATGTATGAGAGAGACATTTCTCGTACACCTCATTTTCTCGCGCTGGTAGAAATTCTAGACCTCAGCTCAAGGGCTTCCCCACTGTCCGGGGTTTCTCATTGGCTCTCCCTCCTCCGAGCAAACTGTGCTTTAATTCTGCCACATGTGTATGAATAATAATGACAGTTGTCACATACTAACAGCTGACCATCAAGCTAAATGTCCTTAGCATGTAAAACCTCATGGACCCCTCACACAGCTCCAGGGGATAAAAACCATTACTACATGTCTGCTATGGATAAAGAAATTGAGGCTCTTAAAGGGTAAATATTTGCCCAGACCAACATAGCCAGTAAACAGAAGGGCTGAGATTCAATTTTATACCTGTCTTATTCCAAACCTGAGCCCTTAACCACTAAATTTAATTCTTCTCTTGGAATCAAAATATTTAGCACTCTATGTTTTCCAAAGTAAATGTGTGTGTGTGTGTGTGTGTGTGTATAATTTACATACAATGTATTATTACATACACTCTATATTATTTTAAGTATATTTACATATTATGTACTGTTATATATTCATATATATGATCCTCTTCCAGACCAAATCTGTCATTCCCAAACATCCCACCACCCCCACTATACCCACAACAAATACAACAATTCCATAGTGACAGCTGGTCTTTTTTTAATCAGTAAATCTTACCAGTTTTTTCTTCCAAATATACCCTTGATCCATATTTTTTTCCATTCTTTCTGTCATTAATGTATTCAACACGATTAAAATCAGTGTACTGAGTACCTACTACATACAAGGCAGAACTCTGGAAACCAGGGATATCTCTGTACTCAAGTAGCTCACAGGGTACAAAAAAAGAAAGCTATTTAAGAGAACAACATTGCCATTTGATGCAAAAGGAACATCAATAGAAATTGTTCACAACCCACAGGCAGCCCCGAAGAGGGAGTGAGCACCCCTGGCCTGCTTTGGAGGAGCTCCCCAGAGGGAGCCTGGAGGTTTGGAGGAGTTTTTCAGCGGGGAGGGGGGGGTGCACTAAAACTGAATCTTGGGGGATGCTGAGAAGGGGGCTGAGAGCTGGGCAAGACTGAGGGAAGGCAGAGAAGGAGGAGAGGGTGCACCAAGGCCACAGAGATCACGTGGGGGCAGGAAACAAGCGCGGTGAAGTCCCATCACTTTGTTCCCCAAATACTGGGAAAAAAGAGCCACCGGCTGTTTATCCAAGTCTGCCTGAACACTGCTGACAAATAAGTTCTCCAGAAGCATAATTTCGGTCACCCTCCACCCCTGCCTCCCTCTCAAGAGCCTATATTGTCATAAATTACAAAATTGTCCCCTAAATGCTGCCTCTTATTTAAGGGGCTTATGTGTGATCTGCTCCCACATTTCCTTATCTTCACTACTATTGATCGATCCCTTCCAAAACTTTGAATGAGTCTATTTTCTTGCTGACAGTAGGTTCAACCATAACTTACAGCTGTTCTACCATCCCCCAACCCAACCCTACGCATGCATGCTCAGGACCCATTTCCTATGCCACCTAGTCTTGGTCCTCCATTGCCTACTCCAACTGCCAAAACTGCTGGGCAACTGGGTTCACACTCAGAATGGTAATGTTATACCTTATCTCCCCTTAGTCCATCTTTCCATCTGCCCACCATTACTCAAGTAGCATGTAAAACCTCATGGACCCCTCACTCATCCATTCCCCCACCTACTTCACTCATTCAATGGGTACTTACTTGTGGGTCACATGTTTTACATAATTCTTCTCAAGTTAAATGTTCCATACTAACTTCATGTACTCTTTCCCCTCGTTCCTCCAAATGGGTTTTCCTCTTCCTATGTTCTATATGATGCATTCCAAGCTGGAAATTTCAGAAGCATCCCCTATTCCTTCCTCTCTCTTAACACCCACACCATATCTGGCCACTCAGTTATGTCCATTCTCTCCAAGAAAACATATCTCAGCGTACTCCGTTCTAGCCCCCATGTCCTTCATAACATCCCTACTGAACCACTGCAACAGCCACCTGATTCATCATCTCACCACTATTCTCTCCATTCCCGTCACAGCTCTTCTCCAAACAGGTGTCAAATATTTATCGGGGACCTACTTAACTCCAGGTACTATGCTGGGCATTGGAAGTCTAACTTGGATGTCTTTGACTTCCACTGAAAGTGTATTTTCAGGGTGGGAGCTTTGGATAATTTAACTTTATATTGCCAGCCCCTCGCCAATTTCCTGGCCCATCACCGTTGATTAATGGATACTAGTTTGAAAGAATGAGAGAATGAATGGAAAGTTCTTCGTCTGAGCGGTCCCAGATGGATTCATCCAAGTGAATGAACTAACAGCCCCATTTTCAAGAAGGCAAATTTAGCTGAGAATTTAAGACCCAGACGAAAGATGAAATATGGGCAGATAGTTTGATAAATTGCGTTGGTGAAGAGTCGGACATTTTAGTTTTCACTCTGGTAAAATAGGTGGGTAGAAGCCTGAGGGGTGACAGTTGCTTTCCTAAGTTCATTCTCCAAAAGTAATCCCTTTTCAAAAATATTTATGGAAATAAGTTGACCTGATGGATATTAGTATGACTCTGAAGGGACTGTTATGTGACTCCCAACTCTACTCTGGGAAATCAGGTGAGTCAGCATGGGGAGAAGAGAGATCTTGAGCTGTACATGAATAAAAAATGAACCAGAACACCTGGATGGCTCAGTCGGTTAAGCGTCTGCCTTTGGTTCAGGTCATGTCCCGGGGTCCTGCAATCGAGGACACTGGGCTCCCTGCTCAGCAGGGAACCTGCTTCTTCCTCTGCCTGCCATTCCCCCTGCTTGCGTGCGCTCGCTCGCTCTCTCTCTCTCTCAGACAAATAAATGAAGTGTCTAAAAATATAAAAATAAAAATAACGAACCAGTAAAAATGACATGTTGAGAATTACAGTGTGGACTTACCAGCCTCTGGCTGATAGCCCCTCCCCTCCCCTCATTTACACCCTCATATGGATTGTTCAGGAAACAGTTAAAATTACATTTCAGAAAATTCTCTGCGTGCAGTGTAGTATCTTGATTAGGATCCTAGGACCCAAAAAAAGGACGTTAGTGGAGAAACTGCTATTATCTGAATAAACTTGAGTTAATACTAACTAGTTTATAGTTATAATAATTTATCAAAGTCAATGTCTTAATTTTGACCACTGTCTCATGGCTGAATTGTTAACATTAGGACAAACTGGGTGGGGGATAGTATTTTTGCAATGTTTTTGTAAATCTAAAATCATGTCAAATAAAAGCATATTAAAAATAAATCCCAATTCTGAAGTCTTATCTCCAAGATATATGAAGAAGCAAGGGTCAGTGTGTAATTCAATCACTAGCGGTCAGACTGGGGCACTTGGGGTGGGAAGGTCAAAGGAAGTTGTCTTTTTGAAGTTCTCCCCTACGCATTCAAGCCTCACCGCCCCCCCAAGCTCAGCAGAGCCCTGGACTGCCCCCTGCACAACTGCTCCTGTGGTCCTGTATTGTTACTGAATGATATACAAGGCTGTCTTTGCCAGTCTTTTCTCTGACCCCAGGTCTTTGCTTGGCTGTTTCCACAAAAACACCTCTAACGCAAAGGAGCGTGCTGCCCTGCCCACCCCCACCGCCGCCATCCGTCTCTATTACACTTCATCATCTTGTTTTAATGTCTTCCCAGATTTTAGCTCCATGTAAGTTACCTTGTTGTCTCACTTGTCTACCTGATCCATATCTGTCTCCCTCTCTAACGGTAAGCTCTCTGGAAACAAAAGTCTTGCCTGTCTAGTTGACTGTCTGACCGTAGGGGCCCAAAATAGCACCTGGCACAGAGTAGATTTCTTTAAAAACCATAAGTGAATGTAGTTCTCGTGAGAAAGGTTTCTGTAATGTACTTCTATATCCTCTCCACTTTCTAGAAGTGTGACACCAATGATGCGTTGGAGAATTGTAGCAGGGCTCCCTGAAATCATCTCTCCTTTTCACATCCATCCGTTCATTGAAGAAGACATTTCTTAAGCACCAGCCATCTGCTTAGTACAATCCAGAGAACCAGAGTTAAGCCACCTGAAGGGAGAAACACCCCACTTATTTACAGTAATGCAGACCTTTTTAAGTTCCTATCCACTACAGAGTGGTTCGCCTGTAACAACTAGCATTTGAAAGTTCCCAGAAAATCACTGAAGGAGTCTTAATGCAATGGTTGGAGAGAGTGAGTGAGTTACTTGTTTTTAAAATTCAGGAGTTTGTGAAATAGACATGTTTTCTTATCCCAGTGAAGTGCCGCTTTTTTGTTTTGTTTTGTTGGGGGGGAAGGGTCAGGTAGAGGGAGGAGAGAGAAAATCTCAAGCCGGCTCCACACCCATAAAGAAGTAGGAACTGGGACCCGATCCCACAACCCCAAATTCATGACCTGAGCTGAAATCAAGAGTCAGATGCTTAACTGACTGAGCCACCCATGTACTCCAAACTGAGGCTTTTTTAACTTATTTGAATGAAAAGATAATACACATAAATCTTCTTTTCACTATATGAACACTTGTCTAAGGCTTAAGGATCTCAGATTGTTACTGGATCAAATAGAGCCTGCTCCTTGGTGAGCTATACACAGAACCTGCACCAGGTGATTGCCTTACAAGGTGATTTTGTTAAATAATTTCCAAAACATGACTCCCTGAACAAGGGAAAGCAGGATCCTTTCAATATGGTTTGCAATGATGTTCAGAGTGGAATTTTAACATTGTACTGAGGCTGAGGTTAACTCTTGGTCATTTCCCTCACTTCCTGATTCATCTTTGAAAACCTCCTATTCAAATGTTTCTTTTTGTGCTTCAGCAGTTCGTTAGTTAGTTTCTAAAAAATTAAGCATAAGCTTCTAGGAGTGTCTTGGGTTCAGGAGGTCAGCCCTGAGTTCAGGGAGCCAGTCCTGAGTTCAGGGGGCCAAGGGTGCACACAGGTGACAAAACAAAATTGGAAGAACTGCATGGGTGAGCCATGATCCCTATGAAATTTAAATATTTAAATAAAGACATCATCTTCATTCTCTTCTCTGTTTGCTACTAGCACAGTGCATATGCACAGAGGGTATGGCATGAAAGACTCCATCAGATCCCCATTCCCACACGAGGGGTGCTGAGCTGTCACATGCTTCCCTGGTCACTGTGTAGTTTACCTTGTTTAATTTTCTATCCTCTCCATATGTCAACTCTGTTAGTTTCATGAAGGTGAACTGTGTGCATCTTACCTACCATTCTATTCCCAGGACGGAGCACACACCTATCACATATTACTAGCATACATATGCTTTTAAAAATTGCTAAATCAGTGAATAACTGATAATGAATATATTCTGGAAAAAGAGACACTTGGGATGGGGACCCCAAGCCAGAAATTTCAAATAGTTAAACATACACTGAACAGATACTAAGATAGGTTTTAGCAGTGAGGGACAAAAGGAATTTCGGAGGCACATACATGATCAATTTTCACCTCCCCAAACTCTCCTGGAGGCTTTCTGGGATCTGATCTAATGATACTGATTTGTTTGCTAGACCTCGAAACTCGCTCTGTTAAAAGTGTCAAGACTCTGAACTGCAAGGAGGGAGAGCAGGTTTATAAGGCAAAAGCCACAAGGTTACATAACTTGTTTCAAAAGAATTACTATTACCCCCGCAAAGTTAAAAAGACTATTTATTATGCCATTGTCAATCTACTTGCAGAAGTTACATTAGCTCTATTTCAGTCCGAAGTAGAAGAATGTGTTGCAGGCGGTCCCAACCAACCAGCTGCAACTGACCAAAGTCAAGAACTCAAGGTGTTCCAAGTACTGAAACAGGAGCCGTGAAGAGACCCCTCTTCTCAATATGCTCCCAACCCTCTCTTGGCACTGCTTAACTTCGGAATCTTCCTCCAGAGGTAAAGATGAAATTTAGGTTTTATTCAATATCCCGAAAAGCCCAGGATACAAAGAGGACACATGAAACTGGAGACTCCCTAAACCCCCTGCTCGTCGTTGTTTCTTCAGCCTCCTCTGCGGAAGCTCGTACTCTCAGGACCCTCCACCGCCCCTAACACACGCCACCGGCGGACACAATGTGAACCTAGGTGGGACCTCCACTCCTCTAGAGGGCGCTGCGCAGAGTCCGGTCGCCGGAAGCATTTCCACCCCGGACTCATTTTTTTTTATCAGTCGGCCGTCTTCCAGGGGGTCCCGTGACCTATTTCCGGTCGTCCGGGGTACGCACGTGCGACCGGGAGGAAGTAACGTCAACCCGGTAGCCAAGTTGTGGCGCCGCAGCGGAGGCGCTTTACCGACAACATGTCCCATCTACCCATGAAACTCCTGCGCAAGAAGATCGAGAAACGGAACCTCAAATTGCGCCAGCGAAACTTAAAGCTTCAGGGTGAGATGCGCGGAGCTTGGGGACTGCGGGAGCCCGCCCCTGCGTCGCGGAGCTGCTCTGCTTCGGAGTCCCTGCATCCCTGAGGTGGCGCGGCCGCTTCCCCCGCGGCACGTGTGTTTGTTGAGAGTGAAAGGCAGCCTGGCGCGGTTTCCAGTCGCTCCTGCTCGGGTGCCGCGCTCCGCGTGCCCCCGGCCCGCTCCTGAGGTTTTCCGAGCCTCAGTGTCTCCGCACAGTCGCAGCAGGAGCAGGCCGCCTGAGTTTTCTCTCCAGGCCTCCCACCGGGCTTCCAGCCAAGCCGGCTTTTCTGTGTCTCCCTTATTCTGTGTCCCTCCGACTTTCAGGTCCCACCTCAGCCCCCACCCAAACCCGCCGGCCCATGTCCAGTCAGACACGTGGAACCGGTCATCTCCACGCGCCGCCTTTTCACCTCTATGTAATGCCGGCATTGCTTCAGACAAGCTCGTTTCACCATCGCCTTCCCCTGCTCAGGTCGGCTCTCTCGATTCCTGGACAATACTGTTTTCAGCTCTAGAAGTGCCTTCTGCACGTGTCCAGCGCGTGCCCTCCCTCTCTTCCCGTTGCTCCTAACTTTAGGTTATGAATTCCTCGAGCGCTTCCAGGTATTTGCATCCTTAATAAAGACTTCGCTGGAAAGGTGCTTACCTGAATGTCCGTTACCTTTCTTACTCCCCTCGTTTGCAGTTCTAAGTTCCTAACAATGAGCCAGAGATCTTGAAGTTACCTTATCCTTTTTAGGGTCATATATAAGGTATCAGTTCCCGAGGGCAATGTTGGAGGCATAATTCTTTTTTTTTGTTTGTTTGTTTGTTTTAAAGATTTTATTTATTTATTTGACAGAGAGAGTTTACGAGTAGGCAGAGAGTCAGGCAGAGAGAGAGAGGAGGAAGCAGGCTCCCCGCGGAGCAGAGAGCCCGATGTGGGGCTCGATCCCAGGACCCTGAGACCATGACCTGAGCCGAAGGCAGTGGCTTAACCCACTGAGCCACCCAGGCACCCTGGAGGCATAATTCTTGACCCTAGTTGGATTCCAGCAGAGATTAGTTGCTTGGGAGGAATCCTGAAGACGAGGGCAGGTTTGTGGGTTTTAGAAATGGTTTTTTGAATTTCCCTTGTATTTTCAGTTCTTACAAATTATATGGCACTACTAACTACATCTTGGTACTTAAAGAGACCATTAAAATTCTAAAAAAATAAAGTGTTTTAAAGTGTTGTTACCTTTTATTATATGTAAGCAGGGAAACTTTTAAAGACATCCTTAGGCGTTTGTATATACATGATAAATACTGGGACCAGTAAGTGAATTTTCAATTCACTGCTGCTTAGGAAAGTTAGATTGAAAGTTTTGAAGTTACAGGAAAAGCACTAGTTGTGTGAATAGATGATAGTCTTTTCTGATATGTCAGCTAGCCATATATTTATCAAATACTTGATACAAAAATGTTTATTTGTAGCTACCGGTGTCTGGCCCCATCCTTTTAAATGTTTAACTTCACTGAAGTTTTGCTGTCCCAGATTCTTAAAGCCGTATGGACAGAGATGTGGCTTTTTGAAGTTAAGAAATCAATATTGCTTTCCCTTTTGCAGCATTTTTCATTAAAGGAAACTTACTTGTCCTGTAGTAGAATGCCATAAATTTAAGTGGGTTTTTTTTTTTTTTAAGATTTTATTTATTTATCAGGGGGGGGGGGCAAGCACAGGCAGACAGAATGGCAGGCAGAGGCAGAGGAGGAAGCAGGCTCCCTGCTGAGCAAGGAGACCAATGTGGGACTTGATCCCAGGACGCTGGGATCATGACCTGAGCCGAAGGCAGCTGCTTAACCAACTGAGCCACCCAGCCGTCCCAATTTAAGTGGTTTTAATAATGTACATGAAAGGGTATTAAAAGCTAAATCATTTCAGTCATGGATACCATGAGGTTTCTTACCTGGGATTCCAAAGTTTTTAAGCAAACCCCTTCTTTGTTCACAGTTTGCGTTCTGTTTTTAAACAGGATTCTCGGATGTGAGCATATCAGAAACGCAAAATGTGGATATATCTGAAGAACCAGTGGGAAGTGGGAAGGTTAAAAAATCCCTGAAACAGTCTGTGAATGTGGGCTCCTCAGAAGCCCAGAATGGAGAGAGAACCAAAGAAACAGTGGAAACTGTACAAGTTAAAAAAAAAAAAAAGAAATCTACCATAAAAATCAATGGAGAAGCAGCAACACAGCCTCCCAATTCAGAACCGAAAAAGAAGAAAAAGAAAAAGAGAAAAATGGTGGATGATGCTGGGCCTGGTAAGTACTTCAGTTTCCTTGAACTTCAGACATTCAGACAATTTTCAGAGTTTCACCTTCCTTCTAATGTTGTATTCACACAACATGCAAGAGTCACTATACTCACTAACATACCAGAAAATAACCTAGTAGCAAAAAGAAGCAGAGTGCGGACTGGGGGTTTGACATTTTTATTTGTATTAAGATACTGAGAAAGGTCTCATATGCTTTTACACGCTCTAAGGACTGAAGAAAACCTTGAGTTTCAATGAAAGCCTCCTTTGAATTCTAGAAATTTGCTCTTTTTGATAGTTGGCTAGGCTTTTTTTTTTTTTTTAAGGTTTTATTTATTTATTTGACAGAGATCACAAGTAGGCAGAGAGAGAGGAGGAAGCAGGCTCCCTGTGGAGCAGAGAGCCCAATGTGGGACTCGATCCCAGGACCCTGAGATCATGACCCGAGCCAAAGGCAGCGGCTTAACCCACTGAGCCATCCAGGCGCCCCTTGGCTAGGCTTTTAAACAGACCATATTATGGCATAGGTTTTTAGGTTTATTAACTGTTTTCAAACAGAATTGTGGCATTACGCTAAAGACATCTGGGCTAATACGTTCCTGTCGTCTCGGGCCTTTATTTCAGTAGACTTTGCATTAATGACTCTTTTTATTTACCCTTTTTTTGTTCCAATTTTCTTTGCCTACTGTAAATTCCTCCTCTTGAAAGGAGACTTAGTAATAATTTGGATGTGCAAAGTATATAAAAATAGCAGGTAACTTCTGTATAAATGGAATGTTAATTTCCAATGAGTAGAATGGCCAGGATGGGGTAGAGGCCACTTGCTTTTGGAAGATGTTGGATTTGGATAAGCTTACGTGAAAGAGAGGCATTTTATTTGAGATGTAAGCAAGCAGAGATTTCAAGGGAGAATGTAACAGGTGTCAGCAAACTATGCAGCCCTCTACCTACTTTTGGAAATAAAGCTTTATTGGAACACTGCAGTGCACATTTGTTTACTTGGTCTTTATTGTGAAATCCCTGTGTCTTTATTGTGACAATTCCTATAGGCCTGCAAAACCTATAATGTTCACTCTCTGGGTCTTTATAGAAAAAGTTTCTCAACACCTGGGTTAGAATCTCCTGTTCATCTAACTTAGCTGAAATGAGGGTTTCATTTAGAAAGGAGCTTTGCTGCTCATTGGTTGACTGTTTTCTAGAAGGGTGGTAGTCAGGTGCAAGGAAGAGGCCAGTCCTGGGCCACAGAGAGTCCTGAGTTTTGGTTCAAGTCAGTTCTGTTCTAACTCGCATAGTTAGCTACCATGATTTTGTAGGAGCCCAGCATGGTAGTTAACCCATTGATCCCAAGTGGAACATTCAGGAGTGTGATGGGAGGTAAGGCTGGAAGGATAGTGTAGGGCCCTGTTAGGAAAGCTATATGAAATGCCAGGAGGCCTCCCCCCTGCTTCCCCTCACCACTTGGTTTCCAGGAGCTACCAGTGTCCGACGCCTAAGGGAATTGTACTTGCACTGAGGTCTCTTTAGTAACATGAAGAGCCTTCAGGGTTTCTGCTCATCTTTGAACCAAAGCTAGCTTTTTAATGGAAGATTTATGTTTAATGGTACAGTCGGACAACTTAGTGCTTTTTAAGAGTTCGACAAACTATTAATCACAGTCGTTTTTTTCCTCGGTGGAATACACAGAACTTGATGTAATCAGTATACTTAGATGGTTCAACTTTTCAAATATGTCTTGGTCATTCGGGGCACCCGGGTGGCTCAGTCTTTACCGTCTGCCCTCGGCTTAGTTCATGATCCCATAGTCCTGGGATCGAGCCCTGCATTGGGCTCCCTGCTCAGCAGGAAACCTGCTTCTCCCTCTCCCGCTCCCCCTGCTTGTATTCCCTCTCCCACTGTGTCTCTCTCAAATAAATAAAATCTTAAAGTGTATATATATATATATAAAATCAATCACTCAGGCTGCTAGAATAGACCTGAAAAATGAAGTTTTGTTGGCAAATCTGTATGTCTCCCTGGGTTTTTACATATAATTAAATCTTTAGTCATGAAAAAGACATTCTTAGCATATTAAAACTGGAAGTGTGTTAAGCTTTTGAAAACATGCCTCTTTGCATTACACATCTTTTTGTTTTGTGATTGCATTTGGTATTTTATTTTAACCAAAAAATTGGGGGGGGGGGTGTTTTCCTTTAAAACCAAAGATACCAAAAAAGTGAAAACTGAAGACAAAGGGGACTCTGAAGAAGGGGCCCAAGCTCCTGAAGGAACAGAAAACAGTGTGGAGAAGCCAGATGATCAGGAAGAGGACAATGAAGTGCCCAGCCTACCCCTAGGACTGACAGGTAATTTTACGAAGTTTTCCAGAGAGACCTTAAACATGGCATGCCTTCTGGATTATAGGATTTGAAGTTTCAGTTGTAACTTTTAATTTACCTAGGAAAAGTATTGACAAGAAATATTTTTTATCTAGTTACTGCGGCTTTATCTACATTATATGCCTTAGTTCTTGTCATTTCTCTGTTTTATTTTTTTTCTGCATTTCTGACGCAAAATATTTTGGTTAGCACACAAACAGCTTTTGGGGTCCTCTCTTCCTTTGGTTTGTTGTTTTCTAAAGTTCATTCCATTTTGTAGTAGGAAAATCATTAGCCCAGGAGTTTAATACTGACCCACTTAGTAGTAAGGAAGGATGAAATTCACATTATTGAGGGACTTTTGCCAGGGTGACTTCCTCTGTCTGGCCTGTTTCCTCGTAAGGTCAAGAATTTGGCCAAAATAACTTGCCCAAACCAGAAATGTCTAGGAGCTCCTTGAGTTGTTCGGTGTGCATTTTTTATTTGTTAAAATAAAAATTTTACTTAAATTTTTACTTAAATTTATTTGTTTTTAAATTTTAAATAAATTTTTTAAAAATATATTTAAATTTAACTCTAACCCAGGGTTGCTTAATCAAAATTGTAAAGGTTATGGCAGTGGTTCTCAACCAGGGCAGTTCTCCTTCCTTGGAGGGGTGATCACATCATCCCGGTTTATTCAGAACTTGACCAATTTTAGCAGCCAAAGTCCTGTGCATAAACTAGTCACAGGCAAACCATGAAGGTTGACTGCCAACACACTGGGTTTTCAGAACTGGGGGCTGGTACTGTCATTTAGTGGGTGGAGGTCAGGGAGGCTGCAAAACATCCAGTAATGCATGGGACAGCCTCTGACAATGAAGGATTATCCAACCCAAAATGTCAGTAGCACCAAAGTGGACAATAGCTGGCTGACAAGCTGGGCAAGGATGGGGTGGGGGCTCCCCAGGGGATTTTGTTGTCTTCCCCGGTTGAAGAACCATTGCACGCTTGACGTGTGAGTCCAGTCTAATGGAGTGTGGCTATATCTGATCTTCTCGCTTGTCTTTTTGGCGTGAGATTAACAGCTCTTTTGATTGATTTTGCACTTAGTTTCTCTATACTAGATGCTTTCACTTTTTATTAAACATTTTCATTTCTCTCGGCACCACCCCAGTGCATGACATACTCATCTCACACAAGTCCCTGGACTATATCGCCTCTCTGCCCATTACTATTTTTGTTACAGGGTAGGTTCTAGACGCTACACAGCTGTCAGCAGTGGAGAAACTGAAGTCAGATTCTTTTTCTTAGTTATTTTATGGGAATGGTGGGGGTTAGTCTTTCTTACTGGAAGAAGCTGTTTTCAGCTTCATTGCCACCCGGTGATGTTTTCAAACAGCAAAACTAATTCATATAGCCGTTGCAGTATTAACTATTAAAGATAAGTTTGCTAATGATAAACTATCTTTTATTTAGGCGCTTTTGAGGATACTTCATTTGCTTCTCTTACTGATCTTGTCAATGAGAACACTCTCAGGGCAATAAAAGAAATGGGTTTTACAAACATGACTGAAATTCAGCATAAAAGTATCAGACCACTTCTGGAAGGCAGGTATGATTAACATTGATGTGTGGGCATTAGTACCTTTTTTTAGGTTTTTTGTTTTTTTAGTTTTTTTTTTTTTTTTTTGTAAGATTTTATTTCTTTATTCGACACAGAGAGAGAGATCACAAGTAGGCAGAGAGGCAGGCAGAGAAAGAGGGGGAAGGAGGCTCCCTGCTGAGCAGAGAGCCTGATGCGGGGCTCGATCCCAGGACCCTGAGATCATGACCTGAGCCGAAGGCAGAGGCTTAACCCACTGAGCCACCCAGGTGCCTTTTTTAGTGCTAGTCATTTAGAAAGAAGATGTTCTGTTGATGTTTGCACTGTGCTTTGGGTTGATAACATCCACGCTTCATTAAAGGCTTTAAGTTACTAATGTTCGAAGAAAAGTGTTCATTTCTATTTTATAGCATAATTCTTATTTCTGGGTTAGATCTGTAACCTCTGAACGATTTCAGTGATAAAGAAGCTAGGGACTTTGTTTTTCTTATTCACATTCTAGCCTTGATGCCTGGAATGTGATAGTACATAGTAGGTGTTCAGTAAATGCTTGTTGAATAAGTAGACTGAATGTCTCTTTTTCCTTTCCATTGTTAATATTTAGGGATCTTCTAGCAGCTGCAAAAACAGGCAGTGGTAAAACGCTGGCATTTCTCATCCCTGCAGTCGAACTCATTGTCAAGTTAAAGTTCATGCCTAGGAATGGTGAGTCTCTGATCTAGTGGTTTTTGGTGCTATCTCCCTAGAAGGTTATCATAGCTGTTACGGGCTCATGTCAATAACTACAGCTAGGCTTTAGCCTTTTGTCATTTTTTGCCTTTTAGGAACGGGAGTTCTTATCCTCTCACCTACTAGGGAACTGGCCATGCAGACTTTCGGTGTTCTTAAGGAGCTAATGACGTACCATGTTCACACATACGGCTTGATAATGGGTGGCAGCAACAGGTCGGCTGAAGCACAGAAACTCGGTAATGGGATCAACATCATCGTGGCCACCCCAGGCCGCCTCCTAGACCACATGCAGGTAGAGCAACACTGGAGGGGGCTGCCTGTCTTCTTGTCTCGTGTGAAACCTGAACCTGACAGCTAATATGTTTTTCTTTGCCTTTGTCTTGCTAGAATACCCCAGGGTTTATGTATAAAAATCTGCAGTGTCTGGTTATTGACGAGGCTGATCGTATCTTAGATGTTGGGTTTGAAGAGGAATTAAAACAAATTATTAAACTTCTGCCAAGTAAGTAGGCTTAATAGCTGCATGTGGTTTGCCAAGTGGTTGTTGGAAGAGATGAGGGCGGTTCCTCTAGGAAAGCCATTCATCCCCGAATTGTAATCTTGCCAAGCCAAGCAGTAGTGGTAGTCAGCCCTAGAGGTAGTTTGCAGTGCAAGCTCAGCGGGAAGCCTGCTTCTCCCTCTCTCTCTTCCTGCCACTCTTCCTACTTGTGATCTCTCTCTGTGTTAAATAAATAAATAAAACCTTTTTTTTAAAAAAAGCTTTAAAAAAAAAATGCAGGAACAGCATAAAACGGAACAGTAACATCACAATCAGAAATAGATACTAAATTCTATCAAATGCTCTTACCATGCCTGTTAAATGATCAGATGTTTGCTTTTTTCATTAAATGTTTCTTTAAATTTTAAATTTGTTAACTCAGTAAATTTTATCAAATAATAATTTTCAAATATTAAACAGCTCTGCATTCCTGAAGTAAACCCCACTTGGTCATGATGCATTATCCTTTTTATATGCCGCATTCACCTTTGCTCAAATTTTTTAGAAATTTTGCATCTGTGCTTAAGAATCATTGTTCGGTTTTGGTATCAGGGTAATGGCTGGCTTCAAAGAATGAGTTGGGAAATAAAAACTCGGCAAATCCTGGAGAGACTGTGCAGAATTATTAATATTTTTTCCTTAAGTATATGATAGAATTCACCAGTGGAAATCTTTGGGGCTGGAGTTTTCTTTATGTGACAATTTTAACTACAGTTTCTGTAATGGATACAAAGCTATTCAGGATTTCTCTTTTTTTTTTTTAAAGATTTTATTTATTTATTTGACAGAGAACACAAGTAGACAGAGAGGCAGGCAGAGAGAGAGAGAGAGAGAGAAGCAGGCTCTGCACTGAGCAGAGAGTCCAATGCGGAGCTCTATCCCAGGACCCCGGGATCATGACCTGGGCCGAAGGCAGAGGCTTTAACCCACTGAGCCACCCAGGTGCCCCTCAGGATTTCTCTTTTATCTCAAGCGAGCTTTAACCATTTATCTCTCAAGGAAATTGTCCGTTTTATCTGTCAGGTTTATAGACGTAAAGTTGTTTGAGATATTCCCATCTTAATATCTGTAGTGATATCACACATCCCATTCTTGCTAGTTCTACTCAGTATTTCTAGCGGTGGCAATGCTAACGAGTCCCTGAAATATTGGGGTTATTTTTATTTGTATCTGTTTCAGCACGCAGGCAAACCATGCTCTTTTCTGCCACACAAACTCGAAAAGTTGAGGACTTGGCAAGGATTTCTTTGAAAAAGGAGCCATTGTATGTTGGTGTTGATGACGATAAAGCTAATGCAACAGTGGATGGTCTTGAGCAGGTACTCTTTGTCAAGATCTTACATTTTCTTTTTTAATATTTTATTTATTTGACACAGAGATGACAAGTAGGCAGAGAGGCAGGAAGAGAGAGAGGAGGAAGCAGGCTCCCTGCTGAGAGCCCGATGCGGGGCTTGATCCCAGGACTCTGGGATCATGACCTGAGCCGAAGGCAGAGGCTTAACCTACTGAGCCACCCAGGTGCCCCAAGATCTTACATTTTCGGATCATCTTCGGTGTGTCCTTGTAATTGTTTGGAGGATCATCCCAAAAGCAGATGGACTGGTGAACTTTTAATTCAAATACAGTGAATTTGGGTATGGGCTCTTGACATCACAAATGTTGAATTCTGAATAATTTGATCAGCTCTCTTTATTCTGTCTCTTAGTACTGCTTGCTACATAGGAGACACTAATCACTACCAAGTGTAAATGCAATAAAAAGTGAAAGTGTTTTTTAATGATCTTTTGCTCTAAGCTGCAAGGTGAGTTAGCGGATAGAGAGGCTGGCTTCAGGACATTGCTGTGAAAAATTGGAAATGAGGTAACAGATCCAAACTAGGTGGATTGAGGTAACAGATCCAAACTAGGTGGACTGAAGACAGAACTTTGAGTATTTTGCTGAATAAAATATTTCAAATAATGATCTTGCTTAAAAATTGTGTTCGTTGTATATTTTTAAAAATATATTTACTAGGCTTTGTTACCTTGTTTAAGACAGTGCCTTCAGGCTGTAGTTTTTTGAGATCTTGCTACTAGGGACCTTTTCAAAAATGAAGCGTTGCTATGCTTTAAGGGTTCTAACATGTAGAGATGTTACTTTATTATGGTTGCACAAACTGTGGATAACCAGAAGTCTGTAACCTCAGAAATACAAAAAGTATTTAGTATTTAGTGATTGTACCCAGTAACCGGAGTCAGAAGGGCTACAATTAGTCTTCAGTTTAGAGATGCTTTACTATAATGAACTCAGTAATTTTGCTCTAGGTAAGGCACGTTGGTATATACACACTATTTATCTGAGCTCTCCATTAAATTATATTGGTTCATGAAGCTGAAAGTGTGATTATTTTTATATTTTTATCTGTTCACTTGAACGACTCTAGGGCTATGTTGTTTGTCCCTCGGAAAAGAGATTCCTCCTACTTTTTACATTCCTTAAGAAGAACCGGAAGAAGAAACTGATGGTCTTCTTTTCATCCTGTAAGTCCGTGAAATACCACTATGAGTTGCTGAACTACATCGATTTACCTGTCTTGGCCATTCATGTAAGTGGTCATCATGAGTTTATTAAAAAACAGTTAACACTTATCAAGTATATGGATTGTGGGGTTTTCGGTATCACTCTCTCTAAATATAGAATGATCCTATGTGGAGGGAGTTTTGCTGGGTGTGGGAGGGTGCAGACCACAAAGGGATAAGAGATGCCATTCACCTAGGGAAATGAGATCCAGGGCAGAGAGTGAAATGGAAATGAAGCAGGTTAACAACTCCACAGCTAGGGGGTTGTACATCCAGACCTCCCAGAAATGACCTCAAGTTTCCAGCTCTAATGGATGCTTTGATTTGATTCTAGGGAAGGCAGAAGCAAAATAAGCGTACAACCACATTCTTCCAGTTTTGCAACGCAGATTCAGGGATATTGTTATGTACTGACGTGGCAGCGAGAGGGCTGGATATTCCTGAAGTCGACTGGATTGTTCAGTATGACCCTCCAGATGACCCCAAGGTAACTGGCATCCTTGGGATTTCTCCCTAAGGGCTCTGTGCTAAGGAATGAACTTTCTGGTTTCCCTGAGACACACCGTATTTCATATTCAGAGATTGATCCATATTTATCACTATCCTGTTGTACTGCACGCTGACTGCAGTATTTCTGTGGTAGCTAGGGCTACAGTAGCAAGATCCAAAGGGGGTGTGCCAAGATTTGAGAAGCCTCAGTGCGGCTGAAGTTAGGAATGTCATGTGCTTAGAATGGTCTTTTTTTTTTTTTTAAAGATTTTATTTATTTATTTGACAGAAATCACAAGTAGATGGAAAGGCAGGCAGAGAGAGAGAGAGAGGGAAGCAGGCTCCCTGCTGAGCAGAGAGCCCGATGCGGGACTCGATCCCAGGACCCTGAGATCATGACCTGAGCCGAAGGCAGCGGCTTAACCCACTGAGCCACCCAGGCGCCCTAGAATGGTCTTTGAAGAGTGGTAGGTGTTAGAAGAAAATAAAATTCACTTCCAGAAAATAGGTAAGATTCTGCAGGATATGTAGTAGAAGAAGTTTTATTAAATATTGTCAACAGCGATATATGATATAAATTGTTAGCACAAAAACATGTTCAAAAAGTAATTTGAAGACAAAGCACACTTAGTAGTCATTAATGTGAATATTTCATCCAGTGGGTATCAGGCCTCGATCATGGCCGTTACCTCTTTGGTCATGGTCCATACAGAAGTAGGGAACATGGCCAGCATGTGTGTGGCGTGGCCCTAGGGGAAGAGCGCTTATCTCATCCAAATGGGCTGACATGCTCTGTCCATTACGGTGCAGGTTCTAGAAAGGCAGGTACCCATGGAAGTTGGTGTATTAATTCAGGTTTTCTCTCTCCAACAAAGGAATATATTCATCGTGTAGGAAGAACAGCCAGAGGCCTAAACGGGAGAGGGCATGCCTTGCTCATTTTACGCCCTGAAGAATTGGGTTTCCTTCGTTACTTGAAGCAATCCAAGGTAAAGATCTTGGTTTGGAAAATTGTAAGCTGGGGGCAGATTCCTGTTGGTAGAAATTGCTTCGGTACCACTGGCCTTACGCACCATTTCTGGATGGGTCTGAGGCGTCGGGAGTTGTTGCAGTGCTCTGGGAACAGTTAGAACAGTTAGATTGGGCCGCGGAGAAAAGATGAGCATCTGGCCTGAAAAGTGAACAGCCCTTGACCCCTCTTGCTCAACAGTGCATCTCGGTGTCCCCAGGTGTTGTCCCTTTCCCTTGCCCTGTGTGGAACCGCTTCCACTCCTTCTAAGCTCCCTCACACCAGGTTGTCTCCACGTGCCCCACTGCTGCAGCCTTGTTTTCATGAGGACTCCATTCACTCCTGCCTCTTCTCCTTCTTCTGTCCCGTAGTCCTTGACCCTCTTTTACTTCCCGTCTCTCCTATTACATCTCAAGTCTCCTACTAAAAAAACAACTTTGACCCTAATCTATTCTCCTTCTCCCTCTACCATGGCTGCTGCTGATTGTCTTTCTTCCTTCTGCTGTTTTGGAAAGTGGCTTTTCTTTCCTCTGTTTACTGTCCCTTTAGCCTGATCCCTGGCCCACCCTCATCTGGCTCTGGCCTCAACTCCATCCACCACACCTGATTTCATTAGACTCCTACCTGACCTCTTTGTTGCTCGATCTTGTGTGCACCTGTCAGGACTTCTCTTGACATTTGCTTCCCCTTTGGCCTCCTTTGGCACAGTCTTACCGGGAGGATTTTCCTCCACCCTGAAAGTGTGTGCAGTTCCCAGAAATGGCCTTGGTGCCCTTGCTCTAGAATGCCCATTTCTGGATCTTCTGAATCCTGGTTTCAGTGAATTGTGCTATGTTGTGGGACGCCATCACTGATCTCCTGTTGTTGGGAGTTCCCACAGCACGAGTGTTCATCCAGCTGAACCCTTACCCCCAACCTATCTTCTCTGCAAGACTGCAGGCTCTGAGGGCGGGACTTGGACAGCTGTTTTTCTAGCACTTTTCTGAGATCTGGCATTTTTTCCAGTTACCTAATAAGTGATGACTGGTGAGAGATCCTTCCCATAGAGGGTGTGTGGTCATCATGAGCTCTAGTATCACAGACCCTAGTCACAGGGCAGGGTGGCAGTAGGACAGCTCTCCTGACATGGAGGGAGGGACCAGTGGTCCTGACTGGAAGCATCAGGCTGTCTCGTGCTGCATCCGTAGAGAAAAGGGCTTCATTGACTTATGTTCCTGTCTAGTTTCTCGGCTTTCCTTTCAGGAAGGTTCCTCAGCACAGTATATGTGAAGATAGCAGAGGTTAGATAAGACTTTTCCACTGGCTGCAGGAGACCAGAGGAGTGGCTCTCTCTGTCCTGAGGGAGTTCCGCAGGCCTGGCTGTCCTTCTGGTTCTTCATGGGACAGGACGCTTGTCACTGCTGGATCGTTTACAAGTCTGAATATTGATCCATCTTGGTTTACTAATCTTCGTGCTTTTGTTTTCTAGGTTCCATTAAGTGAATTTCAGTTTTCCTGGTCCAAAATTTCTGACATTCAGTCTCAGGTATGTTTGGTATTTTTATTTGCATGGTTTTTGTTTTTTGGAGGTTTTTTATTTAAACATTTGTGAGGAAGAGGGAGTCTCAGTTGGTAATCATTGTCCTCTGACTCTCCCCTTTCATGAACCAGGTTTGGACTGTGATCTTTTAGGGTCCTTGCTATGCTGCTTACCATGTTTCTGTGTTCCCTACCTTGTTCCAGTTCATACCTTATAAGGTATGACATTATTCTTACTGCATCCTAATTTTGCAAATATTACAAAACTTGTAGTAAGTGTATTGGAACAAATTTTTTTTGTTCTAATATATACGAAATCTGCTTTTGTATTTTATTGAAACCAATGTCTCTTTTCGTTTCAGCTTGAAAAATTGATTGAAAAGAACTACTTTCTTCATAAGTCAGCCCAGGAAGCATATAAGTCCTACATTCGAGCATATGATTCCCACTCTCTGAAACAGATCTTCAATGTTAATAACTTAAATTTGCCTCAGGTTGCTCTTTCTTTTGGTTTCAAGGTGCCTCCTTTTGTTGATCTGAGTATCCTTTTCTTTGTTGGCAGGAATTCATCTGGGAACTGAGGGACAGAAGGTTGACAGAAGGTCGACTTGGGCTTAGCACTTGGTTTGGGGTGTGCTTCAACTATCTGGAGCCCTGGGAGTTCATTCTGGTCACTGCTTGTCAGCGCTAGCACAATGTGGGCAGGGGTTAGCTGTCGCGGTGGGGATTGCAGACACAGGACAACCTGGGCTTTAGGCCTTTAGGAACTTGTCAGGCAGACCGGGAAAGCGAAAGAGTTGTGCGTCCGGAGAGAAGCCAGAGAGGTACAGTGGCAGGGCTCGGCTGCTCTGAGGCTTCCCCTTACGAGGTCATGGAGAGCAGCACACCCTGGGGCTAAAGGGAGAAGATGGGGCCTCCGAATGTTTATCGCCTCAGAGCCGTGGAAGGATTTCGTGCAAGGAAGTTGCAAGACTAGCAAAAGACAGAAACACATAAGTGCTACCCAGGGTAAAAGCCAAGGGAACACCTGCAATTGGTTCTGTTGCAGTTGATCATCTGTACTTGATCTTCGTGTTTCCCAGCGAGGCACAAACAGCAAAAGTGAGGCCTGTGAGCGCTGTGGCGCCAACTCCAAGGGGACGAGAGAGGGGTCCCCGTCCTCATTGTAGGTAGTGAGTAAGTGTCTGCTGTGATGCATACTTGCTGAATCGTGAGGAAGAGCAGCAATTCCTTCAGGTGGCTAAGCATTTCTGAATCCACTCCGAACAGAGGTGAAAGTCATTTGACAGGGTGATTTTTATTGTGTTTCTCTAGACTTGCTGATGTACCTCTCAAACTTATAAATCATGGTCTTCAGTTTCATTGTGCATGGAAAACAATACAGCTTTTACATTGGGTTTCAAAGTCCCACCTGCTCACTTTAGTCGGTGATCCCGTGACCACTCCAGACTTCCTGGAAATGGGTCACGTGGGCTTAAGGTCCCGTTTTCCTAGTGTGGGAAGGGGTTGTGGGAGTGGAGCGGTGGGGGTCATGCTGGCTTGTTCTCTGTGTGAGTATTAGATGAGAGCTCATTGTCTTGGTGTTGCTTAATTTCCTTAACCTTCACCTTTAGACGTGAACAGCAATGACGGCAAGCTTAAAAAGAGAGGAGGCGGTGGTGGCTTCGGCTACCAGAAAGCCAAAAAAGTCGAGAAGTCCAAAATCTTCAAACACATTAGCAAGAAGTCCTCTGACAGCCGGCAGTTCTCCCACTGAAGACACACCTTCCTTTTGTCTCGAGTAGCTTTGTCCTGAAATGGATTTTTTTCCCCTTTCTCTAACAAAGGAATTGTAGCTTCAGGATTGGGACTGATGGAACAAGAGTATGAGTTGACGGTTTCAAGCTCCAGGCACTGATACTTCGGGGAGATACCGCTCTTATTTGGGGATGTAAAACAGAGTTCAATTTTTCTAGGTTGTTCAAGAGCAAAACAAGGGATCTTTTGGATTTTGTTGGGCAGCAGAGAATTTTAGATCTTTTGCCTCCGAATTTGTCATTGTTTTGGGGGGCAGGGTATTTTTTATTTTTTTATTTAAAATCAAGTAATTAACATAAAATATATTACTGGTTTCAGAGGTGGAGTTAGGTGATTCATCAGTCTTCTGTATACCCAGTGCTCATTACATCTCGTGCCCTCCTTAATGTCCATTACCCAGTTCAGCCTACCTTCGGAGGCAGTGACCTGGTACACTGGGGTGGTGATGCAGAAAATTATCTCAGTTTTTTTGTTTTTGTTTTTGGGTTTTTTTTGTTGTTTTGGTTGTTTCTTGGACCTTAACCGTAGTTCTTGACCTCCCCTGAAAATGCTACTGTGGCTCAGAAGCATGTTACATTAAAGGTGGCGTTAGGTTTTTGTATACTCCAGATTTTAAAGCGGTGAGCCTTTCCTAATTTTTTTTTTAAGAGCCCACAGTGTAGGTTATTTGTCATTGTTATTTGAATAAAGCACCCTTCGCAGTCCTAACATTTGTTGGAAACAGTGGGAACCTGAGATTTTTGAGCCTCATTTACACCAATATATGTGTAATCATCTGTTATTCTCCCTTTAATAACTTAGCAAATATCTTTTTGCAAAAGGCACATAATGATGATACTGCTCATTCAACTTTGTTCCAAGTGGTTTGGATTTTGTTGAACCCTTCTAACTCTGCAGAGTATTCAGGGAGGCAGAACATTTTTTGAGGAAAAATTGCCCTTTCTAGATCTGTGAAATGGAAAGTAGGTTTATGATGAAATTGGAAATGAACAACGGTCAAAAAGAGCAGCAAAGATGGGGGTTTCATCACATGGGGTTTTTGTTGTAGAACTCTTGACTTCCAGAGTATTTAGTATGTCTTGTTCTATTTCCAGTACATTTTATAACTATAAAATGGTTATTACATTTTGATCAGTTTGAAACCAAAGTTGTTGGCATTGTTTTGCTGTTGTGCTAGTTAATATTCATAGTCTCCTGTTAAGTACAAATACACTGAGAACATCAAATGTGGTGGAAACAGCTTAATACAAATAGCATCCCAGTAATTTTTTTAAAAAAGTGATCCTCTGTGTCTGGGTTCGACCGTTGTCCCCTGGCCGGACCTGACCTCAGATTCAGGCCTTGACTGTTAGACTCGTGGCATTTAAGAATGCTTCACCTAAGACATTTAGTGACTTTTTTTTTTTTTTTAAAGAAATAATCATGTCTCAAAAAAACACACAAAAACAAAGGGAAGACTCTTTAATCACAGAGCAAGAATGAAAACTCAGTATTTTCATACATAGCCATCAGAGGTTTTATATACGTACTTTTAAATTTTCTATCAGAAATGAAGTCATCCTTTACTCCCCGCTTGTAACCAGCTTGTTTCATAACATGTTATTTTCCTGTGTCATTAAATAATTACATCCATTTTATATTTCATTTTATGACTGTTTTGTTAACCCCTGCTTGGTCTGTGTAGACCAAGGTTCTAAGTCCCTACTCGTCCCCAAGGGACTCTCCTGTCTCAACCTGTCTCATGCTTCTGTTTGTCCTGCCATGGTTGACATCCAGTAGGAGTAGAAGTCCGTCTGCAGAGATGTTATGAGTTAAGTAGGAAAGATTGTGCTTTCTATAGTAATGGCTCATTCCAGGTCCTTGCAGAGTCAGGAGGTTCTGCTGGCGGCGTGGCCCAGACAAGGGACCTAACAGTTACTCTTGACCAACCTGGCCAGGATTCGGATGTGAGGGAGCCAGTGACTAGAAGCAGAAACAGGGTCAGGGTAGCCTCATATGCAAGGCTCATTTGTACAAGAGGAAGAGATACTTGGGCTTCTATGCTATGAGCACAGCCACTGGTGGTATGCGTTGAGGCCATGAACTGGACAAACAGGATTTAAGTGGCTTCATCCAGGAGGGTTAGGATGCTCTCTGTTGAGCGCACTCCAGAGGAAAGGCCTGCTGTTAATAGCATCAGCTACAGTGGCTCATCAAATCCAGAGCCAGCTTGGGCCTTTTGGAGTGCACACGAGATTTCTGGCCGTTCAGTCCCCTGGAGTTGTGATCTGGCCCAGGTTTTGGAAAGTGCTCCAGGTCAGCGTCTTCCTCCGGCAGCTGTCAGATAGAAGAATGCAATTTTCAGGGCTACTCTCCATCGTACTGTGTATTAGATGGAGGCAGTAATTGTGCCTTCGGATAATCCCAGGTCATCATGAATCAAAAGCCTGTTCACTGCCAGAGGACAGGAATAAATACGCCAAGCTCCTCTTAGAAACCTGGTTACAGTACAGCAAAGGGAAAGAGGTGTCCTAAACAATTGGAGTATTGTTTTCCAAGCCTTTGCATGACTTGGAAGATAGAGATTTCAACCATTTATCTAAGCCTGGGAAATCTACATTCTTGGATTCTGGTAAACGTTAGCTGGTAGAAAAGTACTGGAACTTTCTCTGCATGTAGAAGGTAGCCCTCTTTTCTGGCATGGGAGTTACCAAATGTTGGTTGTGCCAGAATAGCTACTTAAGAAACAGCAACATGTTTTGAGATTTTTCTTGCTGCATGTCCAGGATATCGTGATTGATGTGTTTTGTGGGACAGAAGAACCTCTAGAGTGTTCTTATGTATGGATAGGTTTAGTAATATCCATATGCATATGGATATGGAAAGTAATAAAACTTTTACATTCTCATCTTGCAGGGTGAAAATGCCCAATGCAGGAAATGGTGTTAGGATGTTTAGTCATCCACAAACAGGTGGCCCCAAGGAGGCACACAGACCGGGCTTTCCAGAAAGAACAGCTATGAGTTGGTTTGAACAGTTTACATGGGAAGAGGCACACTGTAGTTCAGCCTAACAGCCATGGCCCCCACTGCCTCTAGTTGGAGCTTCCAGAACCCCCATTCAATTGGAATTCAGTTGATGGGTGTTGGTATAGGAGAGGCCACTTGTCTAGGACTCTGTCTCCTCATCCATGTTTAAGGGGGAATGTGACAATTTAAAGTGGGTGACACTAGTGGACATTTTTTGTTGGAACTGCTGCCCAGTGTCTTACCTTCCTATGTTTGGAGACCATGCTATTTAAGTCCTGCTGGGCCCTCATAGCACTTCCCATCAGAAAGGTGCCCTGCAGCCAGGAGTGGTCTGAGACCTAGCTTTGACAGATGAGCTATGCCTCCCCAAGCCTCTGAAGGAGATACTAGTGAAGCAGGTGGCAGCTTCATCATCCTGCTCCAGAGGCCACTGTGCCAGGAGGCCAGGTTTGCTGGGCCACCCAGGAGACTGCGGGGCATGACTGGTTGGGTCTTCCAGCCCTGGTCCCCGAAACATCTACAGTTGCCATTGTTTGAATTCACTCCTTTTGATGAATTCAGAGTAGTTCTCTGTTGCTCGTAACTGAGAATCCAAGGCCCTTCTAACATCTAGTGATTCTCAGACTCGTCTGGTCTCTCCCTCTGTGGGTAAAGTATCTAGGTTGCTTCCTATCCTTCAAGCTCTCCTTTCCCAGAGCCACCCTGCTCCAGAGCTCAGAGGGAAGGATGGGTTTGTAGCAAGGCTGAGACTGGAAGCATGAAAGGCAAAGATGCATCAAAGGAAGAATGAGTGACAAGCTCGTCACCTCTCGGGACAGGTTCTGGAAAAGCTGGTGTGTTGCTGGAGTTTTCGGAGGCCAGAGAAAGTGGTACCCCCAGCATCTGAGGAATACTAGCCAGGGGAAGGGGCAGGCTGACAGTCCTTGGATGGCCCCAGGCAGCAGTTTCTGGAGGGAGACAGAACTGGGTGGGGTCTCCGTTCCACTGCTTACTATGAAGCCTTGAACAAGTAACTTCCGTCTCTGGGCCAAGGATCCTCAGCTGTAGGGGAAGCGGTGGTGGCCATGGGATTAAGTGCAGTCGGGCTAGAGAAGCATTTAGCAGAGCATTTCACCTATTAGAAATGACAGCTGTTGGGGCACCTGAGTGGCTCAGGGGGTTAAGTCTCTGCCTTCGGCTCAGGTCATGATCTCAGGGTCCTGGGATCGAGCCCCGAATCAGGCTCTCTGCTCAGCGGGGAGCCTGCTTCTCCCTCTCTCTCTGCCTGCCCCTCTGTCTGCTTGTGATCTTTCTCTCTGTCAAATAAACAAAATCTTTTTTAAAAAATGACAGCTGTTGATACCACTTCCAAGAATATCAGGAAAGGGGGTAGGTACATGGTCAGAAACAAGACAAAATGATATTCTCTAGGACCTCCCTGCTCTCCCCACCACCAGAATGTCATGTGTTCAGCGGCCTTAGGCCAAGAAACTGGCCTTTCTTCCTATTCTGATTCCCAAAGCTCTGCAGCAGAGGAAGGGCCCTCAGCCAGGGCTGGAAGGGGTGAGGCTGCTAGAGGCCCACTCGCTCTCCCCCCACATCTCTGCATAGACTCCTGGGAGTGAGGGGTTTCCCGGGCTCTGGTTTCTGGTAGAGGAGGGCTGCAGGGGGCTGCTTCTCTCCAGCTAGAGAAGGGGACAGTCTGGGGGAGAGCAAGGAGCAAACACCCACCGGGCTCTATCATCCTCAAAGCGAGCATTCAGGACACTGAGGACCCTCAGAGAGGCCAGGCTCTGACCTAAGAGCTCCGGAGACTTGAATTCCTTTACACTTGCATCCCGACATCCCTGGGCAGGACAGGTATCCTCCCCACATTAAGAGGAAAAGGAAGCTGAGGGAAGGTCACTAATAGCTCTTCAGTCGATGGCCACTTAGGTACGGCACTGTCTCCGTGGTGCTGTCCTCGGCTGGAAGCCGGGCACCATCCCTCTCACTGGGCTCCTGGGTGGGCTGAACTGCAGGAGAGGGAACGCCGGCATCCGGGTGCAGGCGGGGGAGAGTGGTCAGTGCCTGAGAGCCTGAGTCCTCATGGGGCTGCCGGTCCCGGGCAAGGACACCACGCCTCATGGCTACCTGGGCCACCGGCTTTCACTGAGGAGAACAAGGTTAGAAACCACATGAGTGCGGCCTCAACCTCGTTCTCTGCATCCTCTGTTGCCAGTTGAAGGACTTGCTTGTACACTTGCACATTTCTCAGGATTCTTGGCAACCATTTGAAAGAAGCTGTAAAAAGCCGGGCTGCTGTATTCAGTCTTGGGACCATGTTTCACAGCTATAAAAACTAAGGTTAAATGTTAATGGAACTCCACAGGAACTGAAGAAACTTTAAGACAAGCTGTGTGTCGACCCTAAAGTGGACACTTAGCGGCCTCAGGACGGACAATTCTACAAACCCCGTTGTGGCCTGGAATTAAATTCACCTCTTTCCCTGCCTTAGAGAATCGTCCCCCGACAAATCCAGTGGGGGTAGCCCAACTACCTGGCAACTAACCTTTATGTGTGCACCTCCCTTAACTCTTTCAGGGCCTGGGGGCATAAATGGGACCAAAAGCCTGGAGGACTCTGCTTTTGTCCATCTTCCGCCTCACCTCTAAGGACCTGCTTCTCATGCCTGCGTAGGTTTCCATAGCAATATTTTCTGAGCGAGAGGTGAACTGCATTGCGTTATGGGAGAAGCCCAGGAGAAACTAGTAACCTGAGAAAGTCCAAATTGTTCCACCAGTCTCAAGGCTATTAAAAATTAGGGGTGGGGGAAGGGGAAATGGAGTCACTCCCCTGGAGATTCCCCCACGACTCACCTCCAAGCCACGCACCCCAAAAGCTCAAATGACAGAAGACATGTAAATGGGGAAGGAAGGACAGTGTTGAAATTCATGTCAAAAAAGAAGGGCCTTTCAAAGGCCTCCCACAGGAATTTTGGGAAGATGGTAGCATCGACTCCAGGATCATTTTTGGATTTTTCTAAACCCCCCCACATAAACGTGGGGGCATCTAGAGAGTAAAACTGAAAAGCCGCAGGCAATAATTACAACAGAAATAGGTGACAGGTGTCCCCAAAATACAAGTGGGGGGAGGGGGACAACGCACCGAACAGCCATGAGACCTGCTTGTTCTCGACAAAGCAGAGGAGGAAAGAATGCAGCAGCTGATGGACCTGAGAACAGGAGAAGCCCCCACCCCACCCAGAATACCCAAGTGGGGCCAGCTGGAGAATGGCAGCTGAAAGTGGAGGGCTTTCCCACTCTAGAGTGAATGAAGGCACAGGCCTGCCAGATGGTCTGAGGGACTGGAGGGGTCGCCTCCCTTTGAGCACTTTCCAGTACTTTTATTGAGATCTGTGTTATTGTGTAGCTCACATACCATATCATTCACACATTTAAAGCGTTTTTCACCCACAGAGTTGTGCAACCATCACAACAATCAATGTGTGAACATTTCCCTTGCCCCAAAGAAACCTGGTACCTATTAGTAGTCCCTCCCTTATGTCCTCCTGCCCTAGGCCCTGGCAACTGTTATCCACATTCTGTCTTGTTTTTTGTCTTGTCTTTTTTTTTTTTAATTATCATATAATGTATTATTTACCTCAGGGGTACAGGTCTGTGAATCATCCGTCTTACACATTTCACAGCACTCCCCATAGCACATACCCTCCCCAATGTCCATCACCCAGCCACCCTCTCCCCTCCAGCGACCCTCAGTTTGTTTCCTGAGATTAAGAGTCTTATGGTTTGTCCCCCTCCCCAGTCCCATTATCCTATCTCTCTGCCTGTTCTGGACTTTTCATCAAAGTGAAATCATACAGTAGGAGGCCCAGTGTGCCTGGCTTCTTTCACCTGACACGTTTTCAAGGTTCATCCATGTTTTCACACGTATCAGCACTTTGTTCCTCCTTGTGGCCAAGGAACAGTTCATGGTGTGACTATAACCACATTTTATTTATCTGGTTCTCCACTGACAGACACTTGGGTGGTTTCCGTGTTTTGTTTATTATAAACAATGCAGCAATGGACATTTGAACAGGTTTTCGTGTGGACACAGGTTTTCATTTCTCTTGGGAATAGATGTAGGGTAGAATTACTGGCCTGAGATCGATCGATCGATCTATCTGCCTTCTTATCTATCTAGAGACAGAGTTATTCTAGAAATTGGCTCTCCAGAGTGTGGGAGCTGAGAAGTCCCCAATACACCATCTGCAAACTGGAAAGCCGTGAGGTGGCTCAGTCCCGTTCCTGAAGTCTGAGGACCTGGAGGGGGTCCAGTGGTGTCGGTCCCAGGCCACATCTAAAGGGCCGAGAAAAAAAAAATAAAATAAAATAAAGGGCCGAGAACCAGGAGCACCAAGGTCCAAGGGCAGGAGAAGATGAGCGCCCCAGCTCCAACAGGGAGAAGGTGATTTGCTCTACTCCTACCTTCGTGTTCTCTTTGGGCCCTCAATGGATTCCATACTTGTTTAAAAATTTCAGATATATTTGGAAGGGAAAGCCACCACAATAGTGAGGACTATTTTTAGTTTTATGTTGTCTTAATGAAAATAAATGTGTTTGACTAAGAACGTGGGGGTCGATCCTCTCAGGCCAATGGGGCCTGCAGGAGAGAGACTAGGTTTTCTGCACCGGGAGTCAGTAGAGGTGGCCGAGTGGAGGCAGAGCACCCCTGAATGAGCCCAGGGAGGCCCAAGCAAAGGCTGACCTGTACCCACAGCCCCCTTCTAGCCCCGTAGTTACATCGGCCCTCATCAGACAGATGCAGATATCCTCGGGAGCAGAGTCCCATCTGCTCGTTTTCACACCTACAGGAGGACCTGGGAGGAGATTACAGACTGAAGAAACCTCACCTCCACCTTAAGAGCCTCTGGGTACCGCGCATGACCCCCGGTTTTGGTAAAAGCCCAACCCCGGAAACCCAGTGTTGGTGCATCCGTAGGGCCACCCCCATTCTGCCTGACCCCACTACTGCCTTAAATGGACTTGGGGTTAGATGCAGGCCAGGCGGCCCCTCCGGGCAAGGATAGCGTCTGACTGCTTCAGGTGCTTTCCCTGTGCCTTGATGTGCCCTTGATGTGCCCCGCAGGTGGGGAGAGCTGAGCCAGTCTCCAATGCTTAATTAAGTGTCAAATGTTGAGTATCCAGTAGTTCGTATTTATTTACTTACTAGGGAGTTAGAACACTTTTTCATTATCTTTTTTAGCCACTGTATTTCTTCTTTTTGGATTGCCTCATCAGGATGTCTGTCTGCTTTTCTCTAACATTTCATTTTGAAAAAATTCGAACATATGGCAAAGTTGAAAAAAAATTTCAGAAATACCCATCAATTTACACCGACATTGTACCACTAACATTTAATTATACTTTCAGTCTGCTTTTATTTGGAATTTTGCTTTCTTATTTGTTGCATTTATTAGCATTAACCCTTTACTTATGATCACATGTTCTAGCTCCTTCTTGATGGAAGGACTTCTCTAGTTTATTGACTTCTTCTCTTCCATACTTCTGCATACGTTTCTCTTTTCACCTTCTATGTTGGTTCACTTTCCTGCCTATCAAAATTCAGGGCCCGGTTGTCTGTCTGCAATTGTAACTGCTTCTTTATCATTCGAAAATTTGTGTTTTAAGTCAATCGATATACCAAAAATGCAGTAATAACTTATCTTCTTGCAAAACAAGGCACTGGTCTGGGCATCAGGAGTCCTGGAGTAGTGTGATTTGGGATTTCACCATTTTGGCCCTCGGTTCACTCATCTACAAAATAAAGAGAGAGGATACGATAGACTTTCTGAATCTACCATTCCATTCTGTGGGGAAAAAATAGAATAATAGTGGGATTACATTTTAAATAGAAATTAGATTCCAAATTCAGTCCATAATGTAATGTGGAAAATTTATATAGTTAAACTTTCCTTAGAAAATTCATTAAATCACCCAAAAATTCCCCACGAATGTCTCTTGAGTGACTGCTGATGGCCATCAATGCTAGGTTCATTTTGGCCACATTTGCGTGCCTGGTTAGAGATTTGACATAATACTTTCCGTAAATACAAACAAAACTGATTGTTTCTCCAGAAACAGATTTTTTTTAGAGGACAAGTGAAGTGATTGGTTTTTTTGGTTTTTTGTTTTTTTGAAGAGGACCGGTGAAGTGATTGTCTTAACGTCACAGGTCATTTCCAATGCATTTCCAATGGGGGAAAATACTCATCTCACACTCAGTCAAGTGAGATCCTCACGGTGACAGAAATATGGAACCTGACACTAACTTCAAAATGTAACAGGTGGACAGCTCCCATGTCACTCCTTTTTTCTCCAGGGAACACACTCAGTAGAGAGTGGAACTGTGTCTGTTGGGGGCTTTCATCTGTGATAGGACACTCAATCCACAAAACAGCCTAAAATATAAGGGGCTTTTCTCTGTCATCTAACAAGAAGTCTAGGGCTGGGGATTCAGGGTTGGTCATTCAGGGCTCTGTGTGATCTCCTCTGTGGTTTCCTTTGTTTTGTCCTCACGGTGACAAAAAGGTTACAGCAGCTCCAGGAATCACAGCTTATGTGACAATATCAAAGGCAAGATGGAAGGCAAGTTTCTCTTTCAGTCTCTCTCTCTCCCTTTTTTTCTCTGAGAGGTAAATATCTTCCTAGATTACCCTGGCAGTTTGTCATTCAATGTGTGGACCATGGACCAACAACAGATGAGAGCTTTTTTGAAATGAAAAATTCAGACTCCACCCCAGACCTATTTAACCATGATTGTTTTCCACAATAGCTGGACCATTTTACATTCTGGCAGAAAAGTGTTAAGAGTTCCAGTTTCTGGAGTGTCTGGGTGGCTCAGTGGGTTAAAAGACTCCGCCTTCAGCTCAGGTCGTGATCCCCAATCCCTGGGTCCTGGGATAGAGCCGGGCATCAGGCTCTCTGCTCAGCAGGGAGCCTGCCTCCGCCTCTCTCTCGCTGGCCTCTCTGCCTGTGATCTTTATCTGTCAAGTAAATAAACAAAATCTTAAAAAAAAAAAAAAAAAAGAGTTCCAATTTCTCCACATCCTTGACAATACTTGTTATGTTTTGTATTTTAAATTATATCCATACTAGTAGGTGTAAAATTGTATCTTTTGAGACTGACTTGCATTTCTCTGGTGACTAATGTCTTAAGGCTCTTTTCATGTGCTCATTAGCATTTGTATATCTTCTTTAGAAAAACGGTCATTCAGATCATTGCTCTTTTTAAAAAGTGGGTTTGTTTTTGTGTTTTTTGTGTTGAGTTGTAAAAGTTCTTTATTTTAGAATCTAGGCCCTTATCAAATACGTTATTTGCAAAGATTTTCTTGCATTTTGTAGGTTGTCTTTTACTAGTGTTCTTTGATGCTCAAAAGTTTTAATTTCGATCAAGTTTAATTTACCATTTTTTCCTTTTATTGCTTGTAGCTTTCATGTTATATTTAAGAAAATATTACTAATGCTAAGATCATGAAGATTTTCCTTTATGTTGTCTTCTAAGAGTTTTATAACTTTAGCTCGTACATCTTGGTCTTTGATCCATTTTAGTTAATTTTTGTATATGCTGTGAGGTAAGGATGTAACTATAGTTCTTTTATGTGTGGAGACTCAGTTGTCCCAGCTCCATTTGTTGAAGAGGACGCTTTTTCTCCATTGAAATGTCTTGACATTGCTGTCAAAATCACTTGGCCATAGATATATGGGTCTATTTTTGTACTCTCTATTCTGATGATCTATTGTCTATCCTTCTGCCAATACCACACTGTCTTGATTATTGTGACTTTATAGTAACTTTGAACTGAGAATTTTTAGTCCTTCAACTTTGCTCTTTTTCAAAATTGTCACAGCTATTTAGGGTCTCCTGAGATTCAGTATGAATTTTAAGATTTAGGTTTTCCATTTCTGCAAAAAAGCCATCGTGATTTTCAGAGGGATTGCATTGAGACTGTATATCACATTGGGGAGAAGTTCTATCTTAATAGTATTGTCTTCATGAACACAAGATGTCTTTGCATTTGCTTAAGTCTCTTAACATTTCTTTCAGCGATGTTTGTAGTTTTCACTAACAAGTCTCACACCTCTTTGGTTAATTTTATTCCTAAATATTTCATTCTTTTTGATACTATTGTAAATGGAATTTTCCCTTAATTTCTTTTTTGAAACACCCAGTTGTTTGTATATGGAACTATAACTCGGGATGCTGGGCGGCTCAATCAGTTAAGCATCTGCCTTACAACTCAGGTCGTGATCCCAATGTCCTGAGATCGAATCCTGCATTGGGCTTCCTGCTCATAGGGGAAAATGCTTTTTCTCCTCTGCCCTTCTCCCTAGTCATGAGTCTCTCTTTCTCTCTCTAAAAAGTAACAAAAAATCTTGAGAAGTAAGAAATATGACCCATTTTTGGATGTTGATATTATAAACTGCAACTTTGATAAACTCATTTATTAGCTCTTAATAGCCTTTTGTGGATTCTTTAGAGTTTCTTACATGTAAGATCATGTCATCTGGGGGCACCTGGGTGGCTCAGTGGGTTAAGCCTCTGCCTTCGGCTCGTGATCTCAGTGTTCTGGGATCGAGCCCCGCATCGGGCTCTCTGCTCAGTGGAGGACCCTGCTTCCTCCTCTCTCTCTGCCTGCCTCTCTGCTTACTTGTGATCCCTATCTGTCAAATAAATAAATAAAATCTTAAAAAAAATTTTTTTTAATTAAAAAAAAGAAAAGGATCATGTCATCTGTGACTTACTTCCTTTCTATTATGGTTGCCTTTCATTTCTTTATCTCCCCTAACTGCTGCTTATTCAACTACGGTGAACAGAAGTGGTGACTGTGAACATCTTTGTCTTTTTTAATCTTACGGGAAAAGCTTTCAGACTCTCATTCTTGAACCTGATGCTCCCGTGGGTTTTTCATCTCTATCTTTGATTATGCTGAGGAATTTCCCTTCTGATTCTAGTTGATTGAGTATTTTATCTTGAAAGGGTGTTAGATTTGTCAAATGCATTCTTTATTATTATTATTATTACATGCCTGCGTAATTTTTTAAAGATTTTGAAACAGCACCCAATGGTCATCTTTCCCCCATTTCATATTCAAAACATGCAAGAAAGAGAAAGAAAAGAAAGCATGTTTTATTTTCCATTGTGATTGCCATTCCTAAAGTCCTTAATGGAAATAATGGCTAGTATTTGGGGAAGTTTTTCAAGAAAGACAATCTGAGAATTTCCAGAATTTTGTCATAGAGTCAATCATGGTAGCCTACAGCCCTGTATCATTTCATCCTCAGTCCAGAACACTATGATCCTGCAAGTTTCATATCTGGCCAACAGAATATAAATGTTATCCCAAAAAGACAACAAAGACTAGCAGCTTTCTTGACTACATGAGTTCAACTGCCTGACTGCTCAGAAAACAGAAAAATCTCCATTGGACCACACAGGCATAATACAAGACATTCATAAGAGAAAACCATAGAAAACAAAAAATCTTCCATGACAAGAGTATGTGAGAAGTGAAAAGCAATTTGTTTTTAATATTTTGTTTGTTTATTTGAGAAAGCAAAAGAGAGCACAAGCAGGGAAAGGGACAAAGAGGAAGAAGCAGACTCGAGGCTGAGTAGGGAACCCAACAAAGGACTTGATCCCAGAACCCTGTGATCATGACCTGAGCCGAAGGCTGATGCTTAACTGACTGAGCCACCAAGTGAAAAGCATTTTGGTGTTGTTTTTTTTTAATAGTATATTTATTTATTTGACAGAGATCACAAGTAGGCAGAGAGGCAGGCAGAGAGAGAGTGAGAAGCAGGCTCCCCACTGAGCAGAGAACCTCGATCCCAGGACCCTGAGATCATGACCTGAGCTGAAGGCAGAGGCTTAACACACTGAACCACCCAGGTGCCCCGTGAAAAGCATTTTGAATGGAGAATTTCAAAACCCAAAATGTGAGCTTCTTGAAAGCAGTTCAGGCTTGTTATAATTTTTTTACTTTGCTCCTTTGTGCATGATTTGAATCAAATCTATTTCCAAAAAAACCCCAACAAGACCATGAGTAAAGTAAAAAAATTTTAGTTTATTAAAATTATTGCAAAGAAAGAAAACAGAAATATGCAAAACAATTTTTCCGATGAAGAACTAAATATTAGCTACAATGAGATACCACTTCACATCTACTAGGATATCGATGGTTTGAAAAATGGAAAATATCAAGTGTGGGTGAAAATGTGGAGAAACGAACTCGTATACATTGTTGTCATAGAGCGAAAGAGAGCAGGTGGTGTAGGCCACAGGTTGGTGGCTTCTGGGTGGGTTACACACAGAATTACCACATGACCCAGCAGATGTATACTCTACCCCCAGGGGGACATCCAGAGGAACTGAAGATAAGGGCTCAAACACTCACTCACATGCCTAAGTTCATTGCAGCGTTATTCACAAGAGCCAGAGCCAGAAGGCAGAAATGACCCGGCATCTACCAACAGATGAATGGTAAAACAAAATGTGGTTTACACATTTCTACTGCTTATTATTCAGCCATAAGAAGAAATGAGATTTTGAACCACTGAAATTGTCACCCACCTGGCTTCCTTCCGCCAACCTTGTCCCAGCACTAACCCATCACAGGAACTGCTGCAAAATAATCTTTTTTTTTTTTTTTTTTAAAGATTTTATTTATTTATTTGTCAGAGAGAGAGTGGTGAGTGAGAGCGAGCACAGGTAGACAGAGTGGAAGGAAGAGTCAGAGGGAGAAGCAGGCTCCCTGTGGAGCAAGGAGCCCGATGTGGGACTCGATCCCAGGACGCTGGGATCATGACCTGAGCTGAAGGCAGCTGCTTAACCAACTGAGCCACCCAGGCGTCCCTCTGCAAAATAATCTTAAACACACACAGCCAGGAAGGGTCAATTGCGGTGGCTCATGCCCAGTGCCCTGTCTCGGACTCCCATCATAATGTGTCCACAGCCCAGGAGGGGGCAGTGTACCTGCAATGAAGCAGTCAGAAGTTCAAGACCAGCCACACACGTCATGAAATTTGGTTCATTGTCTTCCAATACAACTTAAAAATTAGGGAATTTTTGTTAAAATTAAGTCAAATTGGGAATGATTTTCAACTACTGGTATTAAGTATTATTATATCTCTGCCCACCTGGGACCAACAGTCAGAGTCACGTCTACCTAAGTTGCTTCGTGTGTGTCGCCGTCCTGCTCCAGCGTGCCCACTTCTTCCTCACCGCTTGTGTGAACTGGATGACTATCTGGAGGCCAGAGTTCCTCCAAATCTGATGCCTAACTACAGTCGAGCTTATCCAAGCTCGTATACCTGCTCCCACCCACCCCACAACAAATGGCGTCGCTTTGCTCAAGGACGACTCCTGTTGCACAAAAGAGGGATGTTCCTTCTCAAATCCTTTGAGCAATTTCCTCTCCCTAAAACATCCTGTGCCATTCCTGATCCATTTCAAATGCTACCCCTGGGCAAGTCCCAGCCCTTACCACGCCTCCTCCAGAAAACCTCCAGGCATGCCTCACAGCCCATCAGTGCTTTCCTGTGAATGTGCTGTTTGAATGGTAGGTAGCTCATGAATCTTTATCAGTCATCAACTCGTATTGCTACCCATGTCTTTTTTGGGGATGAACGAAGGTTTGGGCTGAGGGAGCAGCCAAACCCTGATTTCCGCTAACTTCCTCGTCCATTAGCTAAGCCCATTGTGAGGTTCAGAAGCTGTGAAGACCCTCCTGAGTCTCAAGTTGGGCAGCAGGGGCCAGGACTCCAGAGACTGTGAGGACCGTGGTTGCATGCTGCTTCCAGAAGGGGTATGACTTTGGGCGAGGGACTCCTCAACGAAGGCAAATCCAGAAGGAGCTGGGTGTGGAGGAGCGTCTGTGGCAGCAGCCCCAGGGGAAGGAACAAGTCCTTCAGGCCGAGAAGGGGACCTGGTGTCAACTCTGATAGCTTGGAGAGGATGTAAGGGAAGAAAGGGGGAGAATGGAGGGAGAGAAGAAGGGGGAAGGAGGCCGCCATGCGCAGTTGCCCAGGGCAGTTTGGAATAGACAGTGAGGAGACGGTCACTCCCTTACTAGGGGTGCAGGAGGACTGCTGTGTAGGGCAGCGATGTGTCCTGACCTGACCAGAGGATGCTCTGCTGGCCACCGCTGAGCTGACACCGGCGCCCACAACTTCAGGCTCCAGAGATCCCAGTTGGTTCTTCACTCAGTCGGCCAGCCGAGCCTCAGGTCATGTCATCGTTCAGGAAGTGCGTGGGCGGGCTGTGGGGGGGGGGGGGGGAGTGGGCGCCAAACAAAGAAAGCAAACCTTGAAAGCCCTCTGTTTTCTCTGTGACCCGCAGAGATGGGGAGGAAAATTTTGTACAAGTAAAATGAACCATTGGGCAAACCATCTTTTTCAAGGTAAAAGTCAAGTTTGCCTAAAAAGTTTAAGAGTATCCAGACACCAGACTCTCTGAAAAGGCCAGACAAAAAGTTCAGACTTCACGAGATAGAAGCGTGCCTGAAATGTGTTGGAACCAGAAATTATAAATATCAAAGAAGGTCCACGGAGGAGGCGTGACAACGACGATCCTCCCACCCACAGGAAATCACATTCCAGTGAAGAGAAAGATCCAGATGAGAGCAAGGCAGGGGGAGAAAGCAAGGGGGCGGAGAGGAGCCCAGTCAGTGGGGTCTCAGTAACTTGAAAGCATTATTCCCTGCTTCCCAATCCTGAAGTTCCTTGAGGCAATTTCTCCCCCACCTGCCACACCCGCCAGTTCCCTCCTACCCCCACCTTCCCCACCCCGCCTCCATCACACCAGGAGCATAGGAATGACAGGGGCCTCTCCTGCAGCAGGGATCTGAAGTCATCTCAGAACCAGCCACTGCACCCCCCACCCAAAGTCTAGGGCCTCCTTAAGTCATAATAACTCTGCCCTCAAGGATCATGGGCAGAATTGGGATCTTCATCCAGGAGTGTGAGGCAGAACAGGGAGTGAGGGATTTTTCTTAGAATCTGTACTTTTTCCAAATAATTCATACTTTTCAAACTTCACAGCTTAAAGTCACCAACAAGGGGTGGGTGCCTGGGTGGCTCAGTGCGTTGAGCCTCTAACTGCTGGTTTCGGCTCAGGTCATGCTCTCAGGGTCATGGGATGGAGCCCCAAGTCTGGCTCTATGCTCAGTGTTATGCCCCAATAATGGGTCTGTGACTAAAGGAGCGAGACTGATATAAAGCGAAGGTCAAGCAAAGCTTTATTTCGCGCCAAGCATCAAGAATCTAACCGAACGTTCAGGGACGCACCTCTTACAAGAGAGGGCGACCCTTCTCGGTTTCACAGTCTAGCTTTTAAGGGCAAAGGCCTTGCGGTGGGGCCTGGCCACACACAGGTGACCAATGAGATTGTAACACACACAGGAAACTCCACAGTGATGCTAGGTGACCAGTTGAGTTACAACTTACCCTAGTGGACACTTGACCCAGCCTATCACCTTGGTTGGGATTGGCGCCCAAAAGGCTCCCAAAGGGCGGGGCCCATACTCCTTGGTAACCAGGGAGACAGTATGCAACCCCCCACTGATCGGGTGCCTTCACCTGGCCAGACCTACCCTTGTATCTGGGCTTTGTTACCTGGAGCTGGTTTCCGGGACTTGTTTTTAAGTAAACTCCCTGCGGGAAGGGAAGCAAGGACAGTTTAAGGGTCAAACAACAAGGTTTTTGTTTAACCTCAATGAAAGCCTCTTGCTAAAATATAAAAATGTAAAATAGGTCCTTACACTCAGCATGGATTCTTCTGGACTCTCTCTCTCCCTCTGCTCTTCTCCTGCTGGGGCACACATACCCTCTCTCTCTCTCAAATAAATAAATGAGCAAAATCTTTTTTAAAAAGATTTTGCTCATTTATTTATTTGACACAGAGAGATCACAAGTAGGTAGAGAGGCAGGCGGAGAGAGGGGGTAAGCACACTCCCTGCGGAGAAGAGAGCCCCATGCGGGGCTCGATCCCAGGACCCTGAGATCATGACCTAAGCAGAAGGCTGACTGAACCATCCAGGCACCCCTTTTAAAAAAATAAAAAATAAAATCCACCAACAAGCAACGAATTAAGGGTATTTCCTTATGGCTGTCTGTATTCATCCACATATTAAACTCACCAAGTGTCATCTTCTCTTGATCTATTTTTCTCCTGTATACTTCATGCAATTTTCTAATTCGTCTTTCCAAAATAAGAGCCTCAGAGTTCTTGAATTCATTTTGTGTTCTAAGTACCTTTCTCTTTTGCTTCTGGGGACTTCAATGTTGCAACTATTAGTCATTCTAGAACTGATGGTTCTGTTACAGGATCTGAAGCTAAATCACCTTGTCCTTACAATCAACCAGCCAACCAATCAATCAATCACCTTGTCCTTGGGATGGCACAGGGTTTGGTATGTAAATGAGCCTACAGGAGGAATGAAGGTGATTCTGTACCTCATTATAACCGTGCTTCTCAATTTTGCCTTCCTGTGAACTGCTCACTCCTCTGTCATGTGGGCCTCTGCTCCCTCGCCTTATTCTGCTTCTATCCCTTCTTCTGATGAAGGGCTCAACATGTGGCAAGATGAGCCAGAGGGCATAAGACTGGGGTGGGAACAGACCCAGGAGCCCCGAGACTGTTGAGCTGGGCAGAGTCTCCAGCTGCCTGCCTGCCGTAGAACCACGCTGAGGTGAGAGCTGAATGCGCAGGGTCCTGGGAGTTCTGGGTGGTCTTTATTCTCATCATTGACTCTGGAGAACTTACAGCTCTAGACCAAGGGTCTTTGCTTGAGGCCTTTGCTTTAGCAAGAGAGGTGGGATTTTTAAGGGTTGAGGTTTGAATGCATGGAACAAAAAACAGAAGACCCTACCTCTGGTCCTGAAAAAGAAAGCAGCTGGGGGGAAGAAAAGCAGCCCATCTGCTAATTAAGACTCCCAAAGAGTAGTGGGAGGAGCAATTACTCTAAGGCCCTGTCTCTCCCCACATTCTTGCAAACAAATTAGCAGACACCCACACCATGGAAAAACAAATGCCAATTATGCCTCAATGTTTCCTGGAACATGTTTTCTCTTCCCCATCACCAACTGATTGTTATTTTCTTTTTTAGCATTAAATGCTTTTTACTTTATTTATTTTTATTGTGTTATGTGAGTCACCATACAGTACATCGTTAGTTTCTGATGTAGCATCCCATGATTTATTGTTTGCGTACAACACCCAGTGCTCCGTGCAATCCGTGGCCTCCTCGCCATCTGATTATTGGCATTACTTTGATCGTGGGTTGGAGGTACGCCTGTTGCTTATCTGGAGAAATTATTTTCATCCATTTTCATTCAAAAGCAAAGCTGCGGCAGTGGGGAGGCTGAGGGCCCCACCCAGAAACCGGGCCAGTTTCTCCCTGGGTGGGAGTTGGGAAAGAACACCATCTCCAGGCGCCGCGGAGAGCACGAGGGGGAGGACTGAGGACCAAGGACAGGCGTTTACAGCAGAGAAGGGGAACGTGCATTTTACAAAGTATTACAGGGCTCCTGGGTGGCTCAGTGGGTTAAGCCTCTGCCTTTGGCTCAGGCCATGATCTCAGGGTCCTGGGATCAAGCCCCGCATCAGGCTCTCTGCTCAGCAGGCAGGGAGCCTGTTTCCCCCTCTCTGCCTACTTGTGATCTCTATCTGTCAAATAAATAAATAAATCTTAAAAAAAAAAAAAGGTATTACATTTTGACGTAAGACATAAATGAAAAGATGTGGTTAACAATTGTTTTCTAAAGGCAGAGGACACTGTGGCTGATGTTACTGTACAAAGGCTAAGTTCCTAGATCTATTTCCCACTCTGGATGGACCGGGCTTGACAAACCTCGATAAGACAAGCAGCGGGTGTGAGGGGGAGAGGCGGCTGTTGCAAAGTTTTGCAGGCACCTTTTTGGTGTTTCTGGGGGTGGAGGCCTGAATTTCCCCTTTGTTGGCAGGCAACTTTTTTGAGTATTTTGGTTATGTCAAGGCAAAGGGGCCATTCTTTCTGGAACAAGAGGTTCCGGAAGCACAAGGAGAGTGTTTTCCTTCTATGTGGAATTCTTCTCTGCTGATCATCTCCCCTTAGGGGAAAGAAATTCCTCCAGGTATGGACTGACACTGTAATGTCCTTAAAATATTTTCGTTTGTTCCTAAGGGTGTGTGTGTGTGTGTGTGTGTGTGTGTGTGTGTATGCAGGGGCATGCTTGTTCGAGAACTTAATCATCTGTGACAGGAGCAAAAATGGCACCCGGACTATAGCTGGGGGCATGCAGCACCTGTCTTCACTTCCTGCTTTCTTCTCAATGCTTCACATCAGGCATTGTTGCAGACTGAATCACTCTGAGTTCAGGGAACGTACCTCTTCCGGGGACTCTTCTGGGGTTTCAGCTGGTATTGCCTCGGCGAGAGAGGGACTCATGCCAAGCCTGGGGAGGAACATTTATTCTGGATAAGAGGAGCCATTCTGGGGGGCTGGAGACCCCAGAAATGGGCTATGGGGTATAAGACTGAGGGATTGAAGCCGGAGCTTCAATTGAAGCGGGGAGAAATGCTCCAGGGCCCTCACATGGAGGGAGGTGGCTAACCCTTGCAAATGATGATTCCCAACAGCTAAACCCAGCACCCAGTGGTTTCCTTGGTGTGATTCCTGAATCTAGGTTATCACGTGGGAAACCATGCCCATGTTGAGGACCTTTCTCTGGGAAACCACAGGAAGGGTACCCAGATGGACTCAGAATACCTGTGGTCAAGCAGAACATTCTAGATGGGAGATGCCAGCTAGAGAGAGCCATCCCTTTGGCCTAAGTCAGTGGTTCTCAACTGTCTCAGGGGACATCAGGCAATGTCTGGAGATGTTTTTGATTGTCACAGTTGGGGAATTGCTACTGGCATCCAGTGGGTAGAGAACAATGATGCTGCTAAACATCCTGGAATAACAGCCACCCTCCTCCCCTGTCCCCTGCCCTCACCACCCGATATGCAGTAAAGAATTATCTAGCCCAAAATGTCAGTAGTGCTTAGGTTGGGCAACTCTGACTTAGACGCAGGTAGTAAATGCACTTAGATGTTGATATGCAAACATAACAAAAGCTGGATCTCCAAAAATGAATGATGTTGATTTTAAATGAAAAGGCTCTCTGGCAAAAGGCAACAAGACAAGATGTATTTGTTGTGGGTCAAGTTGTGTCAGGTTTTGTTCTGGGGTCCCAGCAGCCAACAGAACAAATTTCTTGTCCTCATGGAATTTGTGTTCTAGCTGGGAAAATAGATCCTTAAGAATCGTGTACATTTTGGATCATAATTATAATGATAATTCTTGTGAATTAACTCATTGAATCCAACAATCCTCTGGGATGTGCACTACTCTAATCCCCACTTATTAAGACACTGAGGCATAGAAGTAAGTAGCTTGTCCACGATCCCACAGTTGACAAACCCAGCCTGACTTCTTTTTTCTTTTTTTTTTTAAGATTTTATTTATTTATTTGACAGAGAGAGAGATCACAAGCAGGCAGAGAGACAGATAGAAGGGGCGGGGAAACAGGCTCCTCGCTGAGCAGAGAGCCCGATGTGGGACTCCATCCCAGGACCTTGGGATCATGACCTGAGCTGAAGGCAGAGGCTTGACCCACTGAGCCACCCAGGTACCCCCAGCCTGACTTCTTGATAGCATTTAACATTGCTTATTGTCAGACAGACTTTAGAGCTTAACGAGTGACATGATTTTGGTCCGAAACTTACTTTGTCTTGCTGCTTCCTTTCATGTGTGAACTGGAGGTAATAAAAGTATCACCTAGGGGGGCACCTGGGTGGCTCAGTGGGTTAAGCCGCTGCCTTCGGCTCAGGTCATGATCTCGGGATCCTGGGATCGAGTCCCGTGTCGGGCTCTCTGCTCAGCAGGGAGCCTGCTTCCCTTCCTCTCTCTCTCTGCCTGCCTCTCCGTCTACTTGTGATTTCTCTCTGTCAAATAAATAAATAAAATATTTAAAAAAAAAAAAAGTATCACCTAGGATTGTTGTTGACATTGAATGTGTTAATGTATAGAAAGTGCTTGGTGTTCAGTGAGGGTTAATGAGTTATACAGAGCACATGGTAAGTGCATAGAGAACCTACTTTGGACCAGCAGTTCTCAAAGTGTGGTCCCTCGGTCAGCAGCATCAATATCAGCTTCATCTGATTATAAATGCAAACTTGACCCCCAGCTCACACCTAACCCCCAGGTGAGGGGTTTGGTGTCCCAGCAATCCATGTTTCAAAAAGCTCTCCAGATGCACACTGAAGTTTGAGAACTAAAGAATCAGACCAAGTTTGAGCTGTGATGTGGGAATTTTTCTAGACCCTGCCCTGCCTTCTTCCCTGGCTACAAACTGGTTTGCTTTTCTTCTTTCAGTCATTTGGAAATTCTTTTACTTCTTTTTGTCCCCCCACTGTTTCTTCATTTCTACCTAGCTTTGTGCTTAGCAGATCTCTTCTCCTCACCTTTTTTTTTTTTTTTTTTTTTTTTTAAAGATTTTATTTATTTATTTGACAGACAGAGATTACAGGCAGGCAGAGAGGCAGGCAGAGAGAGAGAGAGGAGGAAGCAGGCTCCCTGCTGAGCAGAGAGCCCGATGTGGGACTCGATCCCAGGACCCTGAGATCATGACCTGAGCCGAAGGCAGCGGCTTAACCCACTGAGCCACCCAGGCACCCCAAGGCAGGTGCTTTTTAACTGACTGAGCCACTCGGGCATCCCTTCTCTTCACCTTCTATGATAAGATATTTTCCCTGATATACTTAAATGCCCTCAACTGTTCTCCATCCCCAGTGAACCGGCCCCTCCTTCCACCCACCCTCCCTTCCTCCCTCCCTTCCCGCCTCTCTCTTTTCTTCCCTCCCTCCCTCCCTCTCTCCCTCCAGGCAGCTTTGGGAGCCACTCCAGGTCCCGAGTAACACCCAGAGGAAGAGCAGGGAGAAGCCCCACCATATCCTCAGGGACCCGGTCATCTGGTAGAGAGACAGAAACGTGTCTCTGTCCCTGGACTTGATGAAGTTCTTGAACGCAGGTGAGGTTCGGTGGGGTGAGGTTCGGAGCCGACGGCTAAAGAAAGAATTCTTAAGACGTCTCTGGTGCAAAAAGGTGGTTTGTTAGAGCACGGGGACAGGACCCGTGGGCAGGCAGAGATGCGGCTGCCCAGGGCCTGCGAGGAGTGTCTGGTTGCTTCCAGCGGGAGCAAGGGCACTGGCGGAGGCGGGGGGGTGCAGCAGATGTAAGGATCAGAACAGCTTCTCAAGGGACGGAATGCTTGTCTGAGACTTAATGAACAAATAGGAAAAAAAGCCTGATGCGATGATATTAAAAAATCATCTGGAAGAACACAAGGGCAATAATATCAAAGAATGAATGCTTTTTAATAACAGCACAACAATCCAGGAACAAAATCATGGGAGAGGCATGAAAGTAGTAAAGAGAGAGAGCAGCATCTGCTGACTAAAGAAGATAGAAATGTTCTCCCTGCGTTTTCATTAAAAACAAAAACGGACAAGCCCAAACTGAAAAAAACTCTCATTTAGTCCACGTGGGCACCTCCTGACCATTTCCTGCTGGTGTGTCTGGGATTCTTGTTGCTCTCCTTGTTCCTCTAAGCCTTGGCTCACCATTTCCTCCTGCCCAGCATTCCCTCCTCCTCTTCCCCCACCACTGTCGGTAAAAATCCTCCCGGCTCTTAATGTCCAGGTCAGATTCCGCCTCCTTCAAGAGACCGTCTCTGCCCTTCCTCTTCAGAGGTGATTTCTTTCCTCCAGCGAGACCAGAAACCTTTGCGTGTACTTCTAATTAGCTGTTGGCACATGTTTCTTGCATTCCAGTGACCAGATTCTCTTCTCTGGTGGCGGGAAGGAATCCAGGATAAGGACATCATCCTATCTGCCTCTGTACCAATGCCATGTCTTGCTCTCAAGAATCGGGGCTGGACTCCCTTGGACAGGATGACACAAAGCATGGGCATGAGATGACCCAGAACCCGTCGCCTTCAGGGTCCCACGCGACTCCAGAGGAATCAGAGAGCAACATTTTTAAATCTGTTCATAAATTTTAATAGCAGAAGTAGAGGGCAGGAAAGCAACTTATGATTACAGAGTAAATTAAAGACACTGATGGAGAAAGGATCGATGTGTCTTACTATATAAAAGAAACCCTTATTCAACAAAATGTAATAGAATAAATGCAAAGAGAGGAATGACAGAGGAAACAGCATGTGACAGCAACACTGACGAAAATTCCTCCCTAATTCCATTGCAGTTGATCGATATCCGTAAGTTCAGTACCCAGATTCCCGTGTTAAGTAGTTAAAATGGGATGAACAGCTCTACATAGATAGATAATAAATCACCATGTGGAAAAATGCAGGATTTTCAGACATTGAAGAAATGTAAATTGAAACAAAACATATCATAATACACCAATTAAACATTTTTCTTCTAAGGATAAAAAATTGATTTGGACAGGGTTGTCAATCTCTTGTTTCTCCAAAGCCTGGGCCAAGAGAACAATAAATCCATTAAATCTCTCTAAGGCACAATTCGGAAATAAGTAAAAAGAACAATCATTCTGTTCTTTTGTTTCAGCTCAGTTATTAAATTTGGGAGAAAAATGCATCAAAGAGAAGTCCCAAAAGGGCAAAAGAATTCTTCTCATTGTAATTTAAAACTCAGCAAACAAAGGTACTGAGTGGGCAGGGCTCTGATGGTACTTGGTCCTTGCAAGCAACAAGTGACTTGCTAACTGTTTTGCAGATGCTCTCAGAAGACATGAGACCACAGATCAGAGATGAAGGATGGTTATCGCTCTATGCAAGAGCTGTAGCCTGAGCTCCAGGGACATCTGTGCTGGGTCCCCAATATCCCAAGTCCCATGGAGGTTATGGGAGGTTATGACCGGGGTGGGGGATGGACTACTGTGTTACAGGAGCAGAGTGCTGTGCTTGGGGGCTCCTTTGCCTTCTATAGGGAGCAGAGGGAAACTTGCCCTGTGCCCTGGGGGAGAGGTCGCCTCATCCCTTAAGGCCACCTGCTGCAAACACAACTCTGCCAAGTGGCCTGTGTGTGACCAGTCAGGGCCGTGGATCCTTGGTGTGCCCTACAGGAATGTGCCTGGCTACTTGGGACACACAGACCACCTCTTCCAACAATTCTTCTTTCATTCCTTCAACACATTTGTTCAAATGTCTTCAATCCCCTTCTGTGTACACAGAATTAGATATAAGAAACAGCAGTGAGGAGGTTCTCTCCTTAGGAGGAGCTTAGATGTTAGTGGGGAAGGTAGGTAACAAAGAGGAATGAAATTAAACAACATGATGTCACGTGGCAAAGTGTTGTGAAGACAAATGAAGCAGAACAGTGGGAGACAGAACAGCTTATAATTAATTCAGCTTTCTGATAAATTAGATTTGTTCATTATAAAAAAAACCTTTTGTTATTAATAATGCAAGATCTGAAGACATTTGGTTTATTTTGTACATCTTTATTCAAAAGGTAAAATTAGGATATTTAGAATCTTCTTTTTTAAATAATAAGCCTCTTTCCTGTTGGAACCAATATTTTGATTCATAGATGCTTTGTTGCTCATTTCTTTTTCCTTTTGCTTATTTCCTCCATCAGAAAGTATGTTCCTGAGCCCCTGGGTCACTCAGTTGGTTAAGTGACTGCCTTTGGCTCAGGTCATGATCCTGGGAATCCTGGGGTCGAGTCCCACATCAGGGTTCCCTGATAAGTAGGGGTGAGGTGTCTGGGGGTGGGAGATTCTGCTTCTCCTTCTGACCCTCCCCCTTCTCATGCTCTCTCTCCAAAAAAAAACAAAAAACAAACAAACAAACAAAAACCAAAAACTAGAAAGTGTGCTCCTGTATATTGTTTAAGCCTTACGTTCCTCCAACATATTTCACAGTTACCTTGTCACTTTGGTTTTAAGCAGAGAGAATACCTATAGAGAGAGGAATAGATTGTCAACTGATGGTCGGGGCTGGAGATGGTGACACTGGAGCAAGAAAACCAGAATGGAGTCAGCCAATGAGCCTCTCCTGAGGGAAGAGCATCCCAGAGAGAAGGAACAACACACCCACCAAAGCCCAGAGAATGGAATGTGCTTGTCCCTTTCCAGAAATCTGAGGCTGGGGTGGCTGGAGAGCAGAGAGGGAAACTGAGACGCGGGTGGAGAACCCCAAGCCGACCTGTCATTGAGACAATAGAGTCCATCCTTCCTTCCTTCCTTTCTCTCTCTCTTTTTCTTTTCTTTTCTTTTCTGTTTCTTTCTTAGAGAGTGCTCATGAGAGTGCACTAGGGGGTGGGGTAGGGGGGTGGAGGGGAGGGAGAAAGAGACTCTTAAGCAGGCTCCATGCCCGGGATAGAATTCAAATGAGCTCAGTGAGCTTAACTGGAGCCTGAGGCTCAGTATCAGGACCCTGAGATCAGGACCTGAGCTGAAATCAAGAGTTGGACCCATAACTGACCGAGCCACCCAGGCGCCCCAGGGACAACATAATTTTCTAACATGACAAACAGACTTTTTATATAAAGTAACTTATAGAAAACAGTTAAAGGAAAACAATCGGACTGGACCCCAGTCCAGTGCAGAGAGGGCAGCTTGGCTCCACAGACACATGGGCTGGGGGGTGGGGGAAGAGTGAGAAGGGCTGAGTCCCAGCTGTGAGGCACAAGGCAGGGCCACAGACCTCTCTGTTCTCCATCTGCAAATGGGAATGAGGCCTAAAAGGGTGTGGGTAAGATCAAGGGAAATAAAATATGTGCAAGAATTTTCTTGCTACCAATGTTGGAGTCATTGCAATTGAACAAACAGGATCTACATCAAAGATCGCAAGAGAACTAAATGGAAGGTTTAAACTCAAAGTTAAATAGTTGTAAGTGGTCACCCAGGTAAGGAACACTTCCTCAACCCTCTGCCACGGGCTTCCTCTAACTACACGGTTCTGTGATCATCTCTTGGCAGATGTAATTAGCCTCATCTCTGAAATGAGGAAACAGAGTCTAAGTTGCCCAAAGTCTCTCAAGTACTAAATGGCACATTATAAAATACGCAACTATGAAGAGACTATAGAGCAACACAGAACGTGTTAAGCGAAATCTACAAAAAGAAAAAAAGACTGATTTTAGGCTTAAAAAAAAATGCATGTGGCTGGGAGCAAAGACACGAGAACAATAGCGAGCTAGGCACCTGACTGGGGCAACGGGAGTTCTGTCACATTTTTTATGTTCTTCGTTCTTGTTACAATGTTGCCCAATAAAATGGGGAGAACATTATTGTGAAACTATTTCAAAGGCTGGTCCCCATTTTCTGTTCAAGGACTGTTCTCATCATGTGAGTTTTCTTTTTTCTTTTCTTTTCTTTTTTTTTTTTTTTTAAAGATTTTATTTATTTATTTGACAGAGAGAGATCACAAGTAGATGGAGAGGCAGGCAGAGAGAGAGAGAGAGGGAAGCAGGCTCCCTGCTGAGCAGAGAGCCCGATGCGGGACTCGATCCCAGGACCCTGAGATCAGGACCTGAGCCGAAGGCAGCGGCTTAACCCACTGAGCCACCCAGGCGCCCCTCATCATGTGAGTTTTCTGAAAAACCATCCAACATCCCACTTTTTCCAAGACCAAATGCAAAACCCTGCTCCTTGGCCTTTACACCAGCACGTCTGTCTCCTTGACCCCAGCCTTTCATGCTCCTACCAAATGCAACCCTCCATCTGGCCCACTTCCTCCCTGCATTTCAGGAAACAGGAAGCGTTCTTCGACCACAACATCCCCATCTTTGTGATCCCTGAACAGCCCATTTCTGGGGTGGACACTTAGGCCTGTTAAGTGTTTTTTACTTCCTTGCAGGTTGCTTCCTCTACCCCACGAGTCTGCTATCAAGTGTGCATGTGTACGCAAGGGCCCGCGTACAGAGTATGCAGAAAGCAGAAAGTGCCTATTTAGCAAGCGGATAAAGAAGGGAGAGCAAAGGAGAAGGACATTCGTGGGATCTGGACCCCCAAACACTGCCCCAGGGGCCAGGTATGGGACTGCTCCAGGGAAGAAAACCCTTCCATCTGCTACAGCCTCAGGGGCCTTTCTAGAATGGGTCTCTCTGGGAGCGGACTCTCAGGGTACAGTGCCCCCTCTCTGGCTGTTCCTGGGCTGTCGTAAGAAGCCAGTGGAGGACTTCTGGTCTGCTGCAGTGAAAATAAAAGGGACACTTTGGGCTCTGTGTTGGTGTTTCTAACCTATGCCCAGGAACAGAAGTAATGCAGCCTCGGGTTGAATTCATTTTGACTGAACTATTTTTTAAAAGTGTGAGACTGAGGAGTGCCTGGGTGGCTCAGTCATTAGGTGTCTGCCTTCCCCTTGGGTCCTGGGACTCTGGCCCTGCATTGGGCTACCTGCCCAGCAGGAAGCCTCCTTTTCCCTCTGGCACTCCCCCTGCTTGTGTTCTGTCTCCTTTCTCACTGTCTCTCTTCCCTTAATAAAATCTTTAAAATCTTAAATAAAATCTTAAAAAAAAAAAAAAAAAAAGTCTGAGGCTGAAAGTGGGGGAGAGCAGTAGAAGGTTAGGGGGATTTTGTCTCTTCCAATCTGTTTCTGCCTTTGCCTGAGGGTCAACAAAAAATAATTCCCAGCCTTAACCTTGATCTGAAGACCTGGACGATATGTAACATAGTCAGAGACGTTAGCAAATACAAGGGGGCGGGGTGGGAAGGACAGATGGGGATGTGGTGGGGCAGGGTTAGGGATGGCGGGGATGGGTCCTAAAGGCTACCTCTCAGGGACCTCTGCCACACTGCCTAGAGGCAGCGCTCTTCCTGCCCAGAGCCAGAGAGAACTTCTCAAGGCACCGTGAAGCCCTTGCCAGCTAGAAGTGCGCGGGTGAAGCGGCAGGATGGAGGCGGCCTTAAGGTCTCTCCCTTTGTGTACCTCACTATCCGAACCTCCTCTTCCAGGTATGCGTGGGATCTTGATGCCATGAGACCAGAACTCCTCCGTCTGGGAGAGGGGTTGGGGGGCTCCTCTGTTTCTCGATGTTCCACCGTGCCACCAGGCGGATCCCAAGGGTCCGCGAAGGTGGCGGCTACCAAAAGGCTGAGAGATCCTGAACCTTCTCCGGAGACAGCCACAGTTAGGGTTCTCTCCGCAGGGCGGAGGTGGGGAGCCCCGCGCGGCGGCGGCGGCGTGATGGCCTGCCTGGTGTTCAGCACCCGCCCTCCCGGGTGCAGCCCGGCCCCTGCGGCCGCCCGCTGTGGGTGGGAGCACCTCTCCAAGCCCGCCCCTGCGCGCGGACACTCGGCGGCGCTCCCAGATTCCCAGCCCTGTGACAGCCCGTTGCCCCGGGGACGGCGCGGAGAGGTGGGAGGGCCCGGCGCACCGAGCCCAGCTGGACTCCCGAGGGGGTCCCACTCTCTTTTTTCCCTCTACTGGAAAGGAAGTCCACTAGGGCTCCGAGCCAAAAGGGGGCTGTGAACCAAGGAGGGACAAGGTAGGGCGACTTGGACACCTGCCCCCCGTCCTTCCGGGGCACGTAGCGACCCCTTCCACGCCCGCACCTGCCGGGTCCACGCGAGCCCCGGGAGGAGCGCTTATGTCCCTGTCGGGAAGCCGGGATCCCCCGCCGCGCGCCATGGAAGCCGCTAACCTCTCGGTGGCCGCCACCAGCGTCGCCCTTCCCCAGGGCCCCGAAGCCTGCAGCATGGGCCCGAGCCCCAGCGGGGTCGTTGGGTCGACAACCGCGGGCGATTCCGCCCTGCCGGGGGGCCGCGAGCCGCCTTTCTCCGTCTTCACGGTGCTGGTGGTGACGCTGCTGGTGCTGCTGATCGCGGCCACTTTCCTGTGGAACCTGCTGGTTCTGGTCACCATTCTGCGTGTCCGCGCCTTCCATCGTGTGCCGCACAATTTGGTGGCCTCGACGGCCGTGTCAGACGTGCTCGTGGCGGCGCTGGTGATGCCCCTGAGCCTGGTGAGCGAGCTGTCGGCCGGGCGACGCTGGCGGTTGGGCCGGAGCCTGTGCCACGTGTGGATCTCCTTCGACGTGCTGTGTTGCACGGCCAGCATCTGGAACGTGGCGGCCATCGCCCTGGACCGCTACTGGACCATCACGCGCCACCTGCAGTACACGCTGCGCACCCGCCGCCGCGCCTCGGCGCTCATGATCGCGCTCACCTGGGCGCTCTCGGCGCTCATCGCCCTAGCGCCGCTGCTCTTCGGCTGGGGTGAGGCGTACGATGCGCGGCGCCAGCGCTGCCAGGTGAGCCAGGAGCCCTCCTACGCCGTCTTCTCCACCTGCGGCGCCTTCTACCTGCCGCTTGGCGTGGTGCTGTTCGTCTACTGGAAGATCTACAAGGCGGCCAAGTTTCGTTTCGGCCACCGCCGCCGGGCAGTGCTGCCGCTGTCCGCCCCCGTGCAGGTGAGGAGCCGGCTGGCGAACAGGGGGTCGAGGGGGAGGTCAGGGCTTGGCCCCCGCGAGAACTGGCGGCGGAAGCTGGCACCCTCGGGGCGCGCACCGGGAGCGCACGGGGAGTTTGTCATCTGCTCTCCCGGAGCGCGCACTAAGGGGCGCCTCACCTGCGCACCGGCGCTCTCCCGGAGCGCTCACGGAGGGGCGCGCACGCGGCGGGGGGCGGGGGTTGCGGACCTGGCGCGCCGGGGAAGGGGTTTCACCACGCGCGCACGGGGCCTGGTGGGGGCAGCGGGGGCCGCGGGTGCACGCGGCCCAAGGGGGCTTGCAGGGGCAGCGTTCCCAGTAGTGTTGAGGGCACGACCCATGAGCCGCGCCCTTGGTGCTTTCCCCAGGGGTGGCAGTGTCCCTATGACTCCTGCAGCCGGCCACTTCCTGGTCCCGAAGAGACAGAGCGGGACTGCGGCGCGCTGGGAGTGTGTCCTGCAGAGTTCCACATTTCTGGGGTTTCCTTCTCCTCTGTGCCCTGGTCCACCCTCTCTGCAAGCTAGAAACGGATCTCGAACTCTGTCGGCAATCTCCCTGCCAGAGAGCAAGTGAGTGTAAAATCTAGCCCAAGTATCACTTTCCTCTTGCTACCCCAACCTCAGTGCTTTCCTCTAGCGACTTTGGAAGGAGAGATAACCGTCGATTCAGATCCCAGCCTGGGACATGGGGTCTAGTTGCTTCATCTCTGCGGGCCTCTTCTCCACATCTTTAAACAAGTTCATTCCTGCTTCAGAGGGTTCTTCAGAGACGGAGTGTGGGAGGAATCAGCACACTGCCTGGCACCCCGGGGCGCGGGTGAAGGGGCAGAGCTGGCTGGAGTAGGCATCAGGTCTGCACTGGTACAGATCATAATCCTGGAAATGAATGAGACAGAGGAACACGCATTTGGCAGAACCTTCTCTGATTGCCTTTAGAACTGGAACTTTCTGCCTTTTGGCCAGACCCTAATAAATACCAGCTCCCTCCTCACCCTAGAAGACCCAAACTTTCCCTTTTCGGCGGGGGGGTGGTCAGGCTCTGAGTCCTGGAGAATAATAAGAGGATTTTTTTTTTTGTCCCTTCCCAAATACAGTAGAGTAGTTGTCCTTTGTCCACAGGCATACCTTCCAAGACCCCCAGGAGATGCCTAAAACCGCAGAGCGCGCTGAATCATAGATACTGTTTTTTTTTCCCTATACATACTTACTTAAGAGTTTAATTTATAAATTAGACACAGAGGTTAACAACATTCCTAATGATAAAAATACAAGTATAATAATATACTATAATAAAAACTTTGTGAATGTGATCTCTCTCAAAATATTTTACTGTACACACCTTTCCTCTGGTGATGCTGTGAGATGATAAAATGCCCACGTGATGAGATGAAGCGGGGTGATGATGTAGACATTGTGATGTCATGTTAGGCTACCACTGACCTGGAGGAATCAGGAGAATCGTCTACTTCCGGACCTTGGTTGATGACAGATAACTGAAACTTCGAGAAGGGAAGCGAAAGCATGAAAAAGAAGGAGGAGGGGGAGACCACTGTGCAAGGCTCAAGGAAGGACTGCTGGTGGGAGGGGCCCAGGGGTAAGGCACAGTAAGGTTTCTGTTGTTAGTTTTGTTTTAATTTTGGAAAGTTAACTCAGATACGTAGGCTATTCAAACATATGTGTTTTAAAAAGCAGGCTTTTTCCTCTTCATTAAATGGCAGAGGGATTTTGTAGCATAAAATAGGAATGTCAAGGCTATAATTGGAAAGTGTTGGTAGGGGAGAGCTTTATTCAGAATTAATGATGTTCTTTGAAAGGTCCCTTGGAAATGCCTGGGATGATTATAGCTTTTCTGTCTGATTGCAGAGGTAGGCTGACTTTGAATAGCTGCATCAATCCAATGTGCACCTAGAGAAATCATGGTGGAATGGTTGCCAGAAAGGCTTGCCAAGCCTGAGTTTGGCATTCATTTTTGAAAGCCCCCATTCAGGCAAGTGATAGATACCATGAAGAGAGTTAACAAGAACCTGGCCAGTCTGGGGTAGCCATGGGTGGAGAGAAAGAGCTCTGGGAGGCAGGGCCAGTGCTGTGATTTTCCATTTGCTGGCAGTGGGACCCAGGGCAAGCCCTCCCCCCTGCTTTAGACTGCAAGTTCTCCTCTCTAAAACACAGTATCCATCAACGCTATGGCTGGGACTCTCGAGTCACGTGATGCTGAGATTGAAGATGGGATGATATCAGAAAGCATCTTGCTTCCTTAGGCTTTGGGCAGCCCTCACTCAGATGCCTGGGGATGCTGCTCAGTCGGCATCTACAGGCTTCTGGACACAAGACACCTGAATGGAAACTTACAATAATATACCTGTAATACTACCTCTCTACCTTCTCCTCTCCCCGCTGCCATTTCCTACACTCTAAGGAAAATGAGTTGAATTTAGGTACTGCAATGTGTCTGTACTGCTTTCTGTGGGGGGACAGAAGCACTTATGGAGTCTGAAGGCTCTGGTAATAGGGCTGTGTACATCTTTCATTGTTTTTGCCATTCTGTGGCCAGGTCCCAATACTGAGATACGATCAGAAAGGGATGAGCCCCAGTTCCTGGGCAGTGATTTAATTCTCTGGGGGCAAAATGCAGTTTTGGAAAGTAGAACTTTCCAACGTTTACTAAGTGAGTCCTGTCATCCAGACCCTGTGTTGGACGCTCTGCCTCCAACCTCTCATCTCATCTCCAGGACCCAGCTGGGCTGGCCTTATCATCTCGATCAGTCTGGACAAGCTAAGACCTGTTCAGCCACACATAACCCCCAAATGGACAGCTTATCTCACTCTCAAGGGTTCAAGATGGGTCCCCTCCCACAGAGCTCTCCGCCTGGCAGCAACTCATAGATCAGGACCCCTTGCCATTATCTCGCTCTGTGGTCTGGAATGACTGGCTTCCAGGTTGCTGCATGAGGGGAAGGGATGGATGGAAATATAGCAGCTTCTAGCTGCCTTCCCCTAAAGTGGACACGTGTCAGTTCTGTCCTCAGCCTTGGCCAGGCCCAGACATCCAGGGAAGCGTGTGGATAATTTGGTGAATGCTGTCTTTACCACCAGCCCTCATCTTGTAGTTGATGAAACTAAGTCACTGCAAAGTCAGTTCAGCTATGACCACAGAGTTATTGAGTGGAGAAGCTGAGGTCACTGTTCTTAACTTTGTCAATCCTCCATGCTGTCTGCCTCCAGGGACTTAACTGCTGAGCACCGTTCCATCGCCCACAGGAAGGAGGCAGCCATATCTCAGTCAAGGTAGGGCATCATGGGAGCAGGGGCTCAAAACTATGCTCCCAGGAGAGCTGACCACAGCTGAGCACGGACGGAGGCACTCAGGAGGCGGGGTTCATACCCACCCTGCCCTCCTTTCCTTCAGCTTTCTAGAATGAGCACGACATATAAAGTGTGTTTGGGCTCCCCCCCAACCCCACCAAACGACCCCCACGGGTCATGATTATTTTCCAGTGGCCTGTGCCCTCTACTATTGAGAAGAAGAAAAAAGCAAAATCAATGGAGATTATGTCTTTGGCTTTTATTTTATTTTTGTTTAACACTTTTATTTTTAAGATTTTATTTATTTTATTTGACAGAGATTACAAGTAGGCAGAGAGATAGGAAGGGAAGCAGGCTCCCTGCTGAGCAGAGAGCCCAATGCGGGCTTGATCCCAGGACCCTGGGATCATGACCTGAGCTGAAGGCAGAGCTTTAACCCACTGAGCCACCCAGGTGCCCTTGTCTTTGGCTTTTAAAATGTGACCTCAAAACTTCTTTTTTTTTTTTTTTTCCAATTGTTTGATTGCCGTGCCCGTGTTCATGAGCAGGGCCTAATTATTCATTAGGCACAGTAGCCACAGTACTTTTAGGGGCCCATGGAAATGGTTTGATTTTAATTTCTTTTAAAATTAGGGGAAGAGGGGCGCCTGGGTGGCTCAGTGGGTTAAGCCGCTGCCTTCGGCTCAGGTCATGATCTCAGCGTCCTGGGATCGAGCCCTGCATCGGGCTCTCTGCTCCACAGGGAGCCTGCTTCCCTTTCTCTCTCTCTCTGCCTGCCTCTCTGCCTACTTGTGATCTCTGTCTGTCAAATAAATAAATAAAATCTTAAAAAAAAAAAAATTAGGGGAAGAATGAATGTAAGAGCAATGAATATATAATAATGTAGCCAGCCTCGGTTATAGTAGTCTTCATAATAATATGGACATAAAATATAATTTTTAATATTTTTTAATGGAGGCAGGGGCCCACAGAGGCAGAGACGCCTGGGGCTCATGAATGTGATAATGTCGACACCCTTCACTCACTCGCTCGCTCACTCAGTAAACATGTGGTGGGAGAAAGTGTGCCTAGTGGTTAGGAGCAGGGGATTTGGAAGCAAGGAGACCTGGATATCAATTCTTTTTGTGCCACTTATTAGCACTGTAGCCAAGAGACTTAATTTAAGCCTGCATTTCCTTGTAGGTAAAATGGAAGTATGGCCACCTGCTTAAAATATTCTTGTGATGAGTAAATGAGTTAATGGTGTATAGGGGGTGTCGAAAATAGCAAACCATGAATGTAAGCTGCTGCAGCATCTTCGTTATTATTCTTTACAATTCCTCTTGTAAGCTATAAATAATGAATTATGATTTTATTCTTATTACTACTATTATTCACCATCCTACATAGGGGAGTTACTTCTCGCATATGTAACAAACTAGCCCAAAGCTTAGTGGTGTAAAACAACAAACACGTATTAACCCACAGTTTCCGGTGTGTCAGACATGGGAAGGCTTTGCCCTTCTGGGCCCCAGGTCTCATGCAGTTGTAGCCAAAATGTCAGGTGGGGCGGCGGTCATTTGAAGGGTTCACTGGAGCTGGAGACTGCTTCCAAGATGGCTGACCCACATGGCTGTTAGCAGGAGGCCTCCCCAGGCTGCTTGGGTGTTGTCACAACATGGCGGCTGACTTCCCTTCTTCCTGGAGAGCACGGCAAGGAGGTAACTGCAAATGCCTTTTACAAACTGGTCTCAGAAGTTACATGAGATCTCTTTCCCTATAGTCTATTCACTAGAAGTGAGTCGCCAACTGCAGCCCACACCCAAGGGAAGGGGAATTAGGCTCCACCTTTGGAAAAGTATCAGTGAACTTGTGGACAGATTTTAAAGCCACTGCCATAAGACACACAAATGGTGCTCAGAATTACTTGATTGACTGTAACTGACCTGCAGATCAGGCAATGTAGCAGCCTCTGAAGTTTCAAAGAATGAGTGAGCAGGGTCTCTGTTCTCCAGGGATTAATTTTAGTAGACCACAACTATAGAATTAAAAATTTAATAAAGTCTTATAGTTGCTCTGCTAGAAGTTGGTCCAGAATACAACGAATGGTCCTGAGAGACTCAACAGTATAATGGGAAAGCACTTTGCACACAGTCAAGGACAAAATAGATGTGTAATACTGAACTGTAGGGTTTGTGACAACTTGGATCTGAGTGTTAGATAATGTTGCATTATAAATACTTGCCTAGCTAAGCTAACTCTGTGTATTAGCATAAATAACTTTTTGTGTTGTAAGCATATAGCACATAAGCCTTGAGTGACCTGAAATCTGTACAGAACCCATATGTTTTTGTCACTTGTCCAATGTTTAGTTGTCATTTGGACCACCCCGAAGACTAGGCTTGTCAGAGCTTGGGTACGGGAAGAGTGGTGGAAAATCACCACCCTCGTTCTGATTCCATCTATTAAAAGAACTGTGGGCTCAAACACTTTCTCATGCCAGACTGCAAGCTTATTTTAACTTTAGGAAAGTACATTTTATGAATCAAATTGTATCAGTGGTAATAAAAAAAATCTGGTTTATGGTTTGATTGTTTTAAGATTGGCCCCTAAGAGCCTGCAAGTTTCCAGAAGTACTTGGATGTGTCGAGGAGTGTTTCCTCTATACCTTCAGAAATGCTTCTGGCCTTCTAGTCTCTATAAACTTCTCTCTTGCTGTTCCCCTTACATCATTATATTCATTCTGTCTCTTTACTTCTACTTCCATTTCTCTTTTCTCTCCGATTGGATTGTTGGGGAAGAGTGGAGGGGGAGAGGAGACAGGTGGGGGGGGTAGGCAAGTATGGCACGGGAACCGTGTGTCTTTACCAGTGACCTTGCAATGATCTACTTCACAAATCTGCGTAGTTCTTGGAGAAGGTTGAGCTTCTCAGTAGAACACTGAGGTCCAAAATCATGGCAGAGAAACTCCTAGAGGAGAGATCTCAAATCTATACTGCCCAGTGTCAGACCATAAGTAAACCTGACTTCTGTTCTCTGGAAACCTGAATCTTTTATACAGGGCCACAAGCCAAACTGTCTGCTTTTCCACGGGGAGACACCATCTCTGTCTTCCACGGTTGTTTGCTTTACAAACATCCTCAATAAGCCAGTCTAACCCTGGGTCTTTGCTAGCAAAATGTGCAGAAATGCAAGAGACCTGCAAAAGAATCATCTCTCCCAAATACTTCCTAATTCAATAGATTTTTACTGATTTTACTGTATACAATATGTGATAATAGGTGCTAGGGACTCTTCAGGGGACAGGACACTCATCGTCCCTGTCGTCCTGGCCTGTTGGTGGTGACACAGCATTCTGAACAATTTGGAATCTTTTCCCTGGCCTCAGAGTCCTGGTGGGAATAGTGGAACAGAATATTTCAAACTGGGACTTGATGGGAAATTCTACTACAGAGTCCCCATACACACAGTAGGTGGTTAATAAGTGTGTAAGCATATAGTGTCTGGCAGATTTGGTCCTTAATTAATTTCATATGAAAAAGCCTCAGATTCTATGAAATGTAAAGGTACACTCATTTTTGAGGTCCCCATCTCAGTATTGGCAGAGAGAGGCCATACAGCTCCAGAACCAGACAGAGCAGGCAGGCACCTTCATTCTGCTTTTTCCCTCTTGTGTGGCCTTGGCCATGGCATTTGGTGTCTCCAAACTTCTGTGTATTCAGAGCCCTTTTCCTTTTATAGCAGGACCCAAAAGGGCCAGGGTCCTCCTGGTTGTGTGCCTTCAATAGCCTGTACTCTTCCCTGCAGGTTAAGGGAGGTTTCTTTCTTTCTTTCTTTTTTTTTTTTTTAAGATTTTATTTATTTATTTGACAGAGATCACAAGTAGGCAGAGAGGCAGGCAGAGAGAGAGAGAGAGGGAAGCAGGCTCCCTGCTGAGCAGAGAGCCCGATGCGGGGCTCGATCCCAGGACCCTGAGATCATGACCTGAGCCGAAGGCAGCGGCCCAACCCACTGAGCCACCCAGGCGCACCAAGGGAGGTTTCTAACTGGAGGTCAGAGTTCCTTTAAAGCCTGAATGGTCAGGCTTTATGCTTAGAAGGACGTGCAGAGGAAGGTCGGGGTGAAGAGGTGAGGGGAGAGAAGACCAACAAGGAGAGATGGAGAAGTTCAGGGATGGCCCCAGAGCTGGTGGCCAGAGACCCTAGAAATCACCAGGAAGCCATACATGGCCACACTGAAGAAATCTCAAGCATATATATTCTTTTTTAAAATTATTTTTATTGACATATAATGTACTATTTGCCCCAGAGATACAGGTGTGTGAATCATCAGGCATAACACACTTCACAGCACTCACCACAGCATATACCCTCCCCAGTGTCCATAACACTGTCCCTCCCCCTCCACCCATCAGCAACCCTCAGCTTGTTTTGTGAGATTAAGAGTTTCTTATGGTTTGTCTCCCTCCCAATCTCATCTTGTTTCATTTTTCCCTTCCGTACCCCTCAGCGCCCCCATCCTGCCTCTCAAATTCCTCATATCAGAGAGATCATATGGTAATTGTCTTTCTCTGATTGACTTATTTCACTCAGCATAATACCCTCTATTTCCATCCATATCATTGCAAATGGCAAGATTTCATTTCTTTTGATGGCTGCATAGTGTTCCATTGTGTATATATACCACATCTTCTTGATCCATTCATCAGTTGATGGACATCTAGATTCTTTCCATAGTTTGGCTATTGTGGACATTGCTGCTATAAATATTGGGGTGCACTTGCCCCTTCGCATCCCTAAATTTGTACCCTTTAAGGTAAATACTCAGTAGTGTGATTGCTGGGTCGTAGGATAGCTCTATTTTCAGCTTTTTGAGGAACCTCCATGCTCTTTTTTTTTTTTTTAAAGATTTTATTTATTTATTTGACAGAGAGAGATCACAAGTAGGCAGAGAGGCAGACAGAGAGAGAGGAGGAAGCAGGTTCCCTGTTGAGCAGAGAGCCCGATGCGGGACTCAATCCCAGGACCCTGAGATCATGACCTGAGCCGAAGGCAATGGCTTAACCCACTGTCCATGCTCTTTTTCAAAGTGGCTGCACCAGTTTGCATTCCCACCAACAGTGTAGGAGGATTCTCCTTTCTCCACATCCTTGCCAACATCTATCATGACTTGTTAATATTAGCTGTTCTGACTGGTGTGAGGTGGTATCTCACTGTGGTTTTGATTTGTATGTCCCTGATGTCGAGCGATGTTGAACACTTTTTCATGTGTCTGTTGGCCATCTGGATATCTTCTTTCAAGCATATATATTCTTTTTTTTTTTTTAAGATTTTATTTATTTATTTGACACAGAGAGAGAGATCACAAGTAGGTAGAGAGGCAGGCAGAGAGAGAGGGGGAAGCAGGCTCCCCACTGAGCAAAAAGCCCAATGCAGGGCTCGACCCCAGGACCCCGAGATCATGACCTGAGCTGAAGGCAGAGGCCCAACCCACAGAGCCACCCAGGCACCCCAAGCATATATATTCTTAAAGTAGATTCTATTGTGGCATCTGGGTGGCTCAGTGGGTTAAGCATCTGCCTTCAGCTCAGGTCATGATCTTGGGGTCTTGGGATTGAGCCCCACATTGGACTCCCTGCTCAGTGGGGAGTCTGCTTCTCCCTCAGCCCCTCATCCCACTCGTGCTGTCTCTCAATAAATAAATACAATCTTTAAAAAAAAAAGAAAATAAAAAGATATATTCTTTTGGAACCCATCCAGATCAATCACCTTTACTAAAGGTGCAGAACAGGTAGGGTTTAAGAGTGTGGTCTCCAGTTCAAAATACTCCCATTTGACTTCCAGCTCTTACCATTGGCAACTGGGTGATCTTGGACGAGGTATTTAGCTACCCAGAGTGTTTTCTCAACTCTAAAATGGAGATAATAATACCTCAAATGTTGGATGCAAGAATGAATTCAAGTCATCCCTACCAAACCTTTAGCATAGTGTCTGTTTTATGATAACTTCTCTGGGCTGTTTTTAGCCTCTTTTGGCTTTCTATTGGATATCTCATGTCAGATGACAAAAGTCAAGCTAGTCAGTCTCCTTGCAAACTGGAATCGTCATCCCAGGTTGACTCAGTCTCTTCAAAGCCGTTTCTAGAAAGATTGCACACTCTTCCAGCATCTCCCTCTGCATGGGGTGTAGCAGGCTCAGGGGGAGAGTTTAGGAAAATGGCTTCTAGCAAACAGATGCCGTGGAGGAGCAGAGCTGGGTTCTACTAACGTCGCAGTGCTGGAGGCCAGGTCCTTTAAACCGACTTATTCAGTGAACTTGCCTTTTCTGTTTCCTCTTCTCTCAGGAGCCCTTTGGAACTGAAGTCACTCCATTTCTTTGCCTCAATAGCATAATAAGGATTTGGAATTTCCTTACCCTGGGAAGGGACTCAAGTGCCTGGGAAGCCAGGTTTGCTGGAAAAGTGCCCATTTCTGAGCCCTTAGGGAGGAAAACAAACTTGCCACCTTCCACTTCCGTTCCTGCGCTGATAACGTTGCTCCCTCCCCACGACATGGCTCAGTATTCATGAGCTGGTTTCAGGATGGCACCTTTTTGTGGCTGAGACTTGTTTGATGACTTGAGGATGGTCCACTATGAGGGACTAGGTCAGCACAGTCTCTTCATAAGGGGGATGAGGACGTGGGTCTCACACCTGACCATGGGGATCCAGCAAACCTTGGAAGGGCCCATCAGAGGGGCTCTGGCTGGCCTTCTTGGGGGTGCAGTGTGGGGAGAGGTAAATGCTGTCTGTTCCCTTGCTGGCTTCCCTTGCCTTGTCATTGTTGACTTCCAAGGGGCAGGCGGGAGGAGACCAGGTGTTGTGCTGGCAAAGGAGAGAACTCTACTTTGTCCACATGACTGTGATCTGTTTTTAGGCTGATGTAGAGACTTTCCAGCTGGAGGAGCTGGGGGCTGTGGGGGGAGAAGCGGAAGACACTGAATTCGAAGGTGGTGCTGAGGTCAGGACACCTGGGGCCTCCTCCGCCTTTTGGTTTTGGCCGTCCTGACCCAGTGAGAGATGCAGGTGTGTGTGCTGCGGTCGCGTGTGGCTCTCCACGGTCGTGGGGCTGTCCTGCCAGCTGCTCCCAGTTGTGTGCATGCGAGTCTGGGAGCCTCTTGGCCCCCTGCGCCACCAGCATCTGTGGCCACGGCTGGCAGCACTCGGGGAGGAGGGAAACGCAGGTGCGGACTGTTGTGTTGTCATGATCTCTGGCTCATTCAGCAACTGTTTCCTGAGTTCAGGCCAGGCACCAGATGCTGCTGCTGGGCAGGTGCATGTACAAGGAAGACACAGTCCCAGCCCTGTTTCAGCTTGGCCCAGGGTTGGGGAACAGGTGTAATAGCCAGAATTGCACAGATCTCTACAGAAGAGGAGAAAGGAGTACCAAACTGGGAGATGTGTTTGAGTTCATAGCATCAGAGAGGCCACTCTGAGAGGGCTGGTGGATCGGAGAGGTGAACAGGAGTGGACCAAAGGATGGGGGTGACAGGGTGGACCGTGTGCCGCAGGCTCCTTCAATGGGAGTTATTACCGCAAAGGCATTTCAGTTTTTGTTTTAAAGCTAGACAGTATGGACTGCAGAATCTAAACGGAATCCATTTACCACATCGTTGTATAATTTCTTGCAGTATTGGTGTTTATAGGCTGCCTCTCCAGCTTTGAAGTTCATGGCTGGGCTGGGATCTGTTCTCTTTGGGGTCCTAGTCCCAGCCCTCAGCCCACTCCATGAGTATCCAATGGGGGCATGTGCCAGGGGTTGCTCTGGGCATCCAGCACATTCCCAGTTCACCTCCATGGTGGCCTTAGGATGGGGGGAGAGGACTTTGTCACCCAATTTCACAGATGGAGTAGCAGGTTTGGACACTGGGGCTGGAGCTCCAGCCAGAGTCTGACACTGAGGCTCCTGCTCTTACCTGCCTCTCTCCCTTTTTTTATCTTATTATCCAACAACGTGGGCACCACCACTCTCACTTCAGGAAGAACCTTCAGGGCTTTTTTTTTTTTAATTAAGATTTTATTTATTTATTTGACAGAGAGATAGAGAGCACAAGTAGGCAGAGTGGCAGGCAGAGGGAAAGGGAGAGGGAGAAGCAGGCTCTCCTTGGAGCAGGGAGCCCGATGTGGGACTCGATCCTAGGACATTGAGATCATGACCTGAGCTGAAGGCAGATGCTTAACTGACTGGGCCACCCAGGCCTTCCTCCCGGCCTACCCCTCCCCCCACCCCACCCTACCCCACCCGCCGCCGCCTTCGGGGCTTATTTTAACCTACAGTTTCAGGAATATTTTCACAAGATTTTGTTTGGATTACGGTGTAAGCCCATCTTGAACGAGGCTGCCGGAGAGGTGTTGGCCACGCGGGAGCAGGCCCGTGCCGCTTTAACATCCAGCGTCAGGTTTCGTGTGTTAACCGCACGTTTCCTTTGTTCCAAGGTGAAGGAGGCCCCTCACGAGGCGGAGATGGTGTTCACGGCGCGGCGCCCGGTGGTGGCCTTTCAGATGAGCGGGGACTCGTGGCGGGAGCAGAAGGAGAAGCGGGCCGCCGTGATGGTGGGCATTCTCATCGGCGTGTTTGTACTGTGCTGGATCCCCTTCTTCCTGGCGGAGCTCATCAGCCCCCTCTGTGCCTGCAGCCTGCCCCCCATCTGGAAAAGCATCTTCTTGTGGCTGGGCTACTCCAATTCTTTCTTTAACCCCCTGATTTACACAGCGTTTAACAAGAACTACAACAACGCCTTCAAGAGCCTCTTCAGCAAGCAGAGATAAATCCAGGGCTCGGGAAGACACGTAGGTAGGGCTGTGCGCAGGGAACTGGTATCTCTGCCCGCTCCAGGCATCTGGGAGCCTTGCCCCACAGCGGAGTAGTGAAGACGTGAGCCGTACCACGGCCCGGACGGTAGGAGAAGCGATGCCCACGGCTCTCGGAAAGATTGCGCATGTGCGGCAAGCGTGCCTGTGGGTCCTCTTCCGGGGTGTGTGGCAGACATAGCTAATCGATCGTGGCACGTTTCTCCACGGAGCAGGATGTCTGCCTTGGGATCCTTTGCAGACAGCGCTCTAGTTACTGCTAACTGGTTGGAATGGACAAAAGAGTCGAAGCTGACTTGCCTTTCCTTTAATACCCTATTTCTCCGAGCGGATCCGTCTGCACCGAGCCCCAGTGGCCCGCTTTAGGGCCCACTAAAAAGTGTCTAGTGCAACCCCTATCTACTGAATCAGGCTTTCAGAGAAGTCTGATCATTTATATCATTGAGCTCTTTTTTCATCAGTGAGAGACAGTGCTGGATGCTTAGACTGTCTTTAGACCAATTAAATTGGCCTTCCCGAAGGGGCGGGGGTGGTGAGACCCAGGCAGGAGTGTGTTTTAAAGCTCCCTAGGGGATTCTACTGTGCAGCCGGCCAGTGTTGAGGACCCCGGTGCGGTCCTTTCTCTGCTTCCCAACAAGGGAGAGCCCCTATGAGAAATGTTCCCAGCACTCCACCATAAGGACTTGTATGTGTAATAAAAATACTTTTTTTTTTTTTAAAGATTTTATTTATTTATTTGACAGAGAGAGATCACAAGTAGGCAGAGTGGCAGGCAGAGAGAGAGAGAGAGGAGGAAGCAGGCTCCCCGCTAAGCAGAGAGCCCGATGCGGGACTCGATCCCAGGACCCTGAGATCATGACCTGAGCCGAAGGCAGCGGCTTAACCCACTGAGCCACCCAGGCGCCCCATAAAAATACTTTTGAAGCATTGATTTCTAGGCTCAAAATCATTCATATGTATGATCGATCACACACACACACACACACACACACACACACACACACACACTCACGTATGCCATTGAAACAGGGATGACTGCTGTCTATGACAAAACCACCCCAAGCTGCCCTAGTGAATCTTGGCCTTCCCGAAAATACCAAATGTGGCCCAGGCATTTAGGGGTCCCAGGGCCTGGATGAGAGGGGATACCTGGACTGAGTCATGCTGGCCACAGTCCCTGTGATTTTGGAGAAGGGCTGATTGCTTACTGATTCGGTTTTTCAATGTACACAAATAGTTCACTCCCCCATCAGCTCACTGGATGTTTGAGGTACATAGACATTCTTTAAGCTTATACCATAGAGGATCTATAATTTGGGGTTTATCCACAGTGCCTTTCTCCAAAATCTTTGGGACCAGATGGGCTTTGGAACTTAGGAGTGTTTTTAAGTGTTAGAAAGGCAATCTGGTGTATATTGAATAAATTAGGCAACACCCCCATCTGGGTTGGGCCAGCAATCTCTACTCAACAGGTGCAGTAAAATAAATGAATATTTACACTGTGAGAAAAGACTAAGAATAGCTAGCTAGCGTGGAGTCAGATCAGATTTTGTCACTGAACGAGTTAGAAACCACCTCTGTTTACCGAACTTTGTGTTTTTGCCATTGAGGACCCGTACAACCTCAAACCATCCACAGCCCTGACTTTGCTCCATGTCAGCCCTGTAGAGGTGAGGGAATTGAAGGCAGTCGGGGGAGAGCACCTGGTCTAACCATTCCTCTGTGGCTAGTAGTTGGGACACCACAATAGTGCTCTCTACGCCAGCCTTCTTGGAGTCATATTTTGGAATTTTATTCTTTCATTGGAAGATACTTCACGAAAAAGTAATATGAAACATGTCAATGCATTTCACATAAAAATGTAAAGTCATCTGTTCCACTCTTTGTGAAGCATGTTTTCGTGTGATAATGAGGACTTTTAATTTATTATGTTTCCATTTTTCCCTTGATTAGGAAGAATAAACCATATTTCTAGCCTAACTTTGGAATCTGTGTAGGAACTGGCATCCTATTGATCTGTGTCTAAGGTTTCTAGCCAGTTTATAATTCCAATTCCTACTTATGTTTTCCTTATCCTAGTGTTTTCTGTTCTGTTTGTATTTTAACTATCATAGTCTGTCTATTTCCTACAAGCCACCTCAAATACTCTGTGAACTAAGACAGGGAAGAAAGGAATGGGCACACTGTTGTGTTTGAAGGACTAGAGCTCAAGCTTGGGGCTATCAGGGATTTTCCCCTACCGGCTGAAATACACGAGGTGGTGTTAGAGATCTTCTTCCCTGTCTCTTCATACTAATTATCAAGCACCCACCATGTGCTGCTGTTGTACTGGGTTTTATATACAAATGCTCATTTAATCCTACCTCTATCCTACAAGGTAGGTATTGTCCTCATTGAACCCTGTCCCAAGAGGGTAAGTAGCCTGTCTGTGGTCACACGAGTACATGGTAGCACTGGTATCTGGACTCAAGTCTGCCTGTCTCCAAGGCTGGGAAAGGATGGGAACTCAACGGTCGTCGGCCTGGACTCCATGTTTCAGTGTTTGCCTGCGTTTTGCAGCATGAGCCCTGCACCTGGTGTAGTGGGTCTGCTTGCATTGTTCTCATTGGATTCCAGGCAGGATCCTTAGAGGAAGAGTCTAAGTAGACTTGGCCGGGGGGCGTTTGTGGAATTTTTTGGTTTACTCATTCTCCTGAGTAGAATGCTTGATGATTGTGCTCATTTAGTCTGGGCTTTGACTTAATTGTGGATCATGATGGAAGCATCCCAGGCGGAAGGAATTATGTATGTGGAGCCCTTCTGAAAAGGAGGTTGCTGGCTTGCTGACTTGGTGACAATTTCTATTGGACCTTTCAGACTTGACCCTTTTCTTCAGTTAAGAAGACTTCCCTGGCTACCATTATAACTACAAAATGCTCAATTTCTTTTTTTTTTTTTAAAGATTTTATTTATTTACTTGATAGAGACACAGCAAACAGCAAGAGAGGGAACACAAGCAGGGGGAGCACGAGAGGGAGAAGCAGGCTCCCCACAGAGCAGGGAGCCTGATGCAGGGCTCCATCTCAGGACCCTGGGCTCATGACCTGAGCCGAAGGCAGCTGCTTAATGCTGAGCCACCCAGATGCCCCTACAAAATGCTTAATTTCTGAAACAGATCAGGTGATGACTATGTAAGGCTGCACTTGTAATTCTTTTTAATGAGAGCATCAGAGTAACAATCTATTGACAAAGTATCTGACTTATCATGAACATTGCAGGGACTTCTTTAATAAGCATGTCTCTCCTCTGCCTCAAATCTCTTTGCTTGCAGGACCTAAGATGGGGGCGGGAGGATGGAATTAGTCTCTTCCTTGTGGAGATTCATTTGCTAAAGTATGTTCAGGTCAGAATCCAATTTCACAAAGTTCCAGTCTGTAGGATGGATGGGGCTAACCTAATCATATTATTTTATAATGAGTCATGTACAATGCATAAAGCATGCTCCTTTTCTCCCCTTTAGCATGGCCTCCATGTTTCTTCCAGCATGTCGGACGGGAGTTTGGATTCGGACCACGATTGCTGTCTAGCAGTCCCCACGTGGGTACCATTCCTAGAAGCCTGCTCTTCTGGGCCCTGACCTGGTCTCTCTGCAGTGACGCTGGGCCATACAGAAAAGTGTCTGAGTCTGGGAGGTGTCCAGGAGTTGGCTGGGATCTCACCGACCCAGGCTGGGCCCTCCCAGGTCCAGCTTCAAGCAGCGGTTTGCTTGGGTCTAGGTGTGCAAGCCTGACTACCCAAGCACACTTCCAAACCTTTACTCTTAGCAAGTCTGCTAACAACCCACAGACCAACCAAAGACTGAAGTCAAGGGATGGGGAAGAGCATTCCACCCACCAGGATGCCATGACAAAGGTGTCTGTTCCAGGGGAGTGGAGAGTGGCAACAAATAATTCAGTGCTCCATATGTGAAAAAAGCAGAACATGAAAATTCAGAGTGTGGTTTAAAAAGGGTAAGCACAGTCTCTAAGGCTTTTGTTTCTGGTACATGTTCACCTGGATTATCAGTCATCTCTTATTTGGGCTCCCTGCTGTTGCCCCTGCTTCCCTGGTTTGTGGTCAGTGCAGCTGCCAAGGCATCTGTCTTGAAATCCCCAAACCCTGCAATGATTTCCTGCACAGGTGCCATCCACATTCCTTAAAACTCACTTGCTGGGCCTGCTTCTATTTCAAGGACTTTACCCTCAGTAGCCCCTCCACCTGGCATCTCCCCCACATAGGTAACCCTCACCGATGGCTCATTCCCTCATTAATCACGTGTTTGTTTGTTTATATTTCCTTAATGCTAAGAACACAGATATCCTAAAGAGACAAACAATGGAGAAACTTTTTTCTAGGCTGGATTTGATCACAATTTTGTATTCAAACTTCTGAAACAAAACAGCACACAAGTCTAGAAAATGCACATTCTCTTACCTGAATTAATTTGAAAGCATGTAAACATTATCTTTAAAAATTACAAATATTAGGAGCGCCTGGGTGGTTTAGTTGGTTAGGCGTCTGCCTCTGGCCCAGGTCATGATCTCAGGGTCCTGGGATCGAGTACCGGCTCAATGGGGACTCTGTTTCTCCCTCTCCCTCTGCCCCTCTGTGCTCTCTCACACTCTCTCTCTCAAATAAATAAATAGAATCTTAAAAAAAATAAAAGGTATCAAAATTAAGTTCATGCATCTGGTTTTCTACATGACAAAAATAAAAGCATGTAAAATAATGTGCAGTTTATAGAATTCAAAGAAGATCAGGGTGGCTAAGAGTCAGGTCAAAGAGGCAATTAGGAACAGGAGACATTTTGAAGGCGGATGCACTGGTGACATCTATGGCAAGGCTGGGCAGAACCAGGAGGCTGACACCGAGCAGGCCCCTATAGGAGGCACACCACCGGGTACGTGTCTCCAGTAGCCAGCAAATTAACTGGCGCTCTGGTGTAGTTTCCAGAATGAAAACCAAGGTAGCTCTCAGTAAAGAATGCAAAGGCAGTCCCTAACTGTTCAGTATAGAATTGAAAATCACCACCAACCAGACACTCCCGATCCTTCTCCCTTAATCAGCACGCTGAAGCAACAAGCGCTGTAGCTTACATGGTCTCACCTTGCTTGTATGTCTTCCCCGCTAGAGTGTAGCGAAGGCAAGTTCTTCTGTCTGCTTTGCTCACAGCTGTACTCCCAGGGCCTGACCCACAACAGAAGCTCAAATATTTGTTGGTTGAATGAAGAATCTGTCAGGGATTTATTTTTTTCATGGAACAAGGAATATGGGGGTGCGGGGCCCCTGGGTTGGTTCAAGAGGCTCATCATACCTTCAGGGAACCAGGCTCTCCCTGTCTTTTCTCTCTGCCCAAAGCTCTGCATGTCGGGATGTGTCTTCTCCTGGTCTCAAAATGGTTACGGCTGCTCCAGACACCTCATCCTTCCCCAACAACGTGCAAGAAGAGAAGCTCTCCTAACGCATCTTGTGCGGACACCAGCAGCAATGTCTCTTTGGCTCAGGGGTACTGCCTCCATCTTTTGCACCCCCAAAACCAGAGGAACAGGGGTGGTGCTGTGACTGTGGTGAGAGAGGGGCAAACCAACAGAGGGGAAACTGCCTGACAGTCCACTGCCCCCTTCCCGTCACTGCTTCCTCTCCCTAGAGCTGCTCTGTCAGAAGAGGCGAGCCCCCTTTCCACTTCCCTATTTTTCCCAAAACCCAAGAAAGGGAGAGGTTAATTATTTTTCCTAAGGAAAGCAGATTTACGAAACATGAATCTTCTAGCATGTTTCTGATTGGTAGAAAATGAACTCAAGTTAAGATTTAAAAACTTTTATTTTTTGAATAGATAATACATGTACATGGTATAAAATTCAAAAGGTACAAAAGGTATACAGTGAAAAGCAATTCCCACCCCTCTTCCCAGAGGCAACTGAAGCCGTCAGGTTCCTGTGTGTCCTCCCAGAGATAGTCTAGGCATACGCCAGAAGATCTGTAGTCAGATGTGCATGTTTGCACCACACGTGTGTATGCCCATCGACACGCATTTTTCTCCACCCTTTCCCCCTTTTCAAAAACAAACACTAGCATACCAAGAGCCTCTTGTCCCCTACTTTACCATGTGCCTTAGGGATCATCCCACGGCAGTACATGCAGAGTGACTCCGTTCTTCTAAATTTAAGAGCCCGTTGCACGGATTCACCATGATTTTCTTATCCCTTGCCCTTTGTTGGTGGTAGTTTCCGACTTTTTGCTATTACAAATAATGCTGCATGAAAATCCCTGTACGTGGGGAAGATTCCCAGAAGTAGCACTGCCGGCTCAAGAAGTCTGGGCACTGTTCAGAGATATTGTTCGACCACGGGTCTGCACAGTTCGTACTTCTACCAACACCGCATCCCAGTGCTGCTCCCCACTTCCTGGTTTCATGTGGCCGAGTCACGTCAACTAGTCAAGTGACCATTAGGTTCATGACATACTTTGAACCAAATAGACTCGTGACCTCATAGTCCCTGACACCGGTGTGTTCCCTTTCTCCTTCCCCATCTGGGGAGAAAAAACCCACATGAAAGGTAATTGCTTTGAAAGGTCTTAGACCTCTGACACCTCTGTCATTCCGACGAGGCTGGAGTCTGACAAAGACACTCTAGGAGATCCTCACAAGCTGCCGAGTGAAACTGCCCACCTGTATGCAAACGGAGCATCAGTTAGATGCCAAGTTTCATTCTAAACTCTGCTAATACAGGGATACAAAGTCACAATTTAGAGAAGCTATTTTTTTTCCACCAGGATTTCCTGGCCATGAGCCTGAGCAAGACTCTGGGAGACTGCAAGGTTCCTGCTTTCTCCCACTCTGGGGGGTGGGCACGCAGCAGACTTCACAAAGGACTGAGATCAAATAGTAAGTAGCCTGTGCCACCAAGAGAGACAGCAGGGGAAAGTGCAGAAGGTGATTGGTGCTGCAGGCCACCACTGAATGGGTCTATAGCAGATTAGGAAAGCCACTGCCAGTGACCTTGGATGGATGGCGGTCCAGGCAGAGGCAGAGGCAGCAGCAAGGACAACAGCCACGGGCAGGTTATGAGCTCGGCGCGTCTGAGGAACGAGTATAAGGCTGATGCGGAAAACCCACAGTATTCCCCACAATGTCACATGAGTCATAGGCCAGCTACTAGATCCCCTCAAAGCCTCTACACGTTTATCGTGAGGAGAGTGGGCACCATGACAACAGGATTTTTTTACATAGTGTTTTTCAGCCTGTCGCCATGTGCTGTTGGAAGAAAGGCTCTGGACTTGGGGAAAAGCACTGAGAGAAGGCGTGGGAATTGTGGGGGCTCTGAGGATGCCTCATATAAGGTGCCCCACCTGACTATTGTGTGGCCACACAGATGGCCAGCAAGTACCTCACCTTGCTGGGGCTCTTTGCCAGACTGCTGTGTGGTAAGGGCTTGTACCCTGAAGCCAACATCAAACCCAAGGAAAGCATAAAGCGCTTCCTCAACGTTCTTCCCTGAAGCAAGCTTCAAGCCAACTCCACCTCTCAGGCTCAGGCAAAGTACCTGTTACAGTTTATCGCTCGAATGGCTGCTTCCCTCTACACTGATCATCAGTCACATGCAGAGAGGGCATGACCAGGCCACGCCTGGGGTGCAGGAATCAAGGTGGCCTGCTTTACAGGCCACTGCTTGCAGTCCAAACCTCTGCTGGCAGGCCTGCTCTGGTCACTACAGACGTGATCAGGGCCAGCGACAGTCAGCCTGAGGTCATGGGGATGGCGCTTGGTGAGGTAGTAGAGGGCTGCCTGGGGCCATCCCCGTCCTCTGCTCCTGGTTTCAGAGGGTCCCAAGAGCTACGCTGTTTGTCAAGGAGTGTTTCCCCAGCCCGAGAAAGGCCTGCTATCTGTCCCAGCCCCTCGGCCTTCTGGTCCTGCTTTAGCAGACACTGGCAGGCCCTGGCTACCCACAGAATATGGGCAACGGACCAGAACCCAGTGAGAACCATACACTCGAGACTCTAACAAGAACTTCGGCCTGACAAACCTGGAATTTGCTCTGTTCAAAAAGGAAACAGACCCCGACATGTCACCTTGGCAGCATTCTCAAACATTTGACACCTCCCTCATTTGAGCTGACCCCAGGGACCCAAGAGACCGAACCCAGGCAGAGGACAATAAGGAACATGTCTCAATGTCTCCGCATATACCTCGTGGCCCTCTGGTTTGTACTGCTCAGTAGCTCTGACTTCGGTTTATACCAAGGCAGCCATGTACTCCACGAGATGTCTGTGTGTCAGGGAGGACGGCGCTCCACCTGAGGCTGGCGAAGAATACCAGGGCACCCGGACAGCAAGCTTATGGCTCTGACTGAACAGGGGCAACAGAATGCTTCCTGGGGAAGCCTCATTCCTCCAGAAGCACACATTTCATATAAGTAACTTAAGCATGTTTCCTGCTGCTCCCCCCCCCCCTTTTTTTAAACTCCAGAAAAGTCTGTGGGCTTAGCACAATACCCAGTCATACTCTGGGCCCACGAGATGTCCCGGAAGGAACTCTCCTGAGGGGCTTCTGAAATGAAGGGGCCTCAGGGCATCACACTGGCCTCTAAGGCCTGACTGTAAGGCATGCTTATGGTCCTAATTCCTCACAAAGACACCATCCACTCTGTGGGTCACCTGAAGCAAACACAGACTTTTCTAATCTGGCTCCTGCAGTCTAATCAAGATGTGTCCAAGGAATGGGAACGAACTTGTCTGTATTAGGCCTTGTGGGTTAAAAGGGGAAAGGAAATCTGATCCCTCCCTATAGCAAAACCAAATCAAAATGAAATTCTTTGGAAACACAGCCCAATAAATGTCCCTAAATGGTTATTAATTAGTAGCTTTGGATTCGTCATGCCGTATTTGCCCTGACAGCAGAGGTGGGCTACCGAACCCCAGAATATAACCTACTCTCCTCCCTACCACCTCTGGACAAATAGACAATTTCATAACGGCTCAAAACAAGGCTAGGGAGTGGGTCCATGAGCTTCTCAACACGAAAACACAGATGTTTCCCCAAACCTGAAATAATTGGCAAACAGCTGCCCCCTCCCCAGCCCTCAGAGGGCCACCTGCTTTCTGGCTGTCACTGGCTTCAACTGCCTGGGGCCGTTTCAAAAATCAACCTGCAGCTGACAGCAGCCCCGTGGGAGCCACTGAGGGGAGACGTACAGGGCCCAGGAAGGGCACACTTGGCACAGGGGAGCATCACCTTGGGACCTGCTACTTCCACAGCTCTGGGAGCTAGACAGGCCTTGCTGCCTGACCACAGAAACCAGTGCCTGCTGCTAATCCAGCAAGGGATTTTTAAAGGTCTGTGCACATCAGATTTGCTTACTGCACATCTCAGAGAACTAAGAATGGATATGCTGTTCCTGTGACTGCACTGAACACCCCAGCTGCCTCCCTGTATAAGCTTCTATGTGTCACGTTCGAGCCCGCTGACAAGCACGTGTGCAAGCACGCAGAATGAAATGTCCACCTCGTGCCAGGGTTCACTGGACACGGCTGGGCTGCCGGATCCCTGACAGCCACGAAAGGAGGGGCTCCCCATCTGGTCCTGACTGCTCATTTCTGGAGGACAGAGTCTACTGCTCTGCCTGCCTTCAAGCCCCCACCTCCCCTGGTCCTGAAGGCTGGTCCCAGCCGGCCGTTCCTGCAGAGACAGGCCCCTCCACTCCTTGCCCAACAAGCACCTTGTACTCTCCCTGCACCCTTTCAAGTTTCTAATTACATTCATATTTATCCAAAGTGGCCTTCCCACCTATCTCCGCCTGTTAAAATGCAACTCCCCGTTCTGCTCTAGTCCCAGTACTGCCTCCCCCACGAAGTCTCCTGGATCTCTGTGTGCCTCACTGTTCTTCCTCCTCCAATGCCCTCTGCTTTCTGCTCACAGCATTTATCATGCAATCCCTGGAGCCCAGTGGATGGTGTGTGTCTCATCTCGTTGCTTGGCCCAGGACCTGTCCATACATGGAGCTCCTGGCATGTGTGCCTAATGAAGAGGGGCGCACCACGTCTGGCTGGGACTCATGTGAGAAACAGGGCAGATTAAGGTGTCCTTCTTGTTTACGAGGTCCTCAATATGAGGCCCCTGTTTTCAATTTTTGGTGAAATAAACTTGAGTCATGTGTAAGAATTCAGCCACTGAGCTTTCATTCTTGCGGCTACACCATTAAGACTGCTGGCTGGCACCTCGAGGAGCCAGGAACAAAAGGCACCAAGGGTAAGCAAAGGGCCCACGTGACCATATTCACGTGGGCTGGTCATTCAGCTAAAAGCCTTTGCTTACTAAAAAAAAAAAAAAAAAAAAAAAAGAACCAAAAAACCTCAGGTGACTGAGCTGAGCTCTGGGTCAAATGGGCTGTTTCTGCTCCCTGGGCCACTGGCTGGCTGCCCGAGGCGCAGGGCCTGGATTTTCAGTGCCTACTTCTCAATGGTTGCTCAATTAACATCTGCTGAACAAGTGAATTCCTTTTTATTCAGAGTCCACACAGATACAGGTACCTTCATATGTGCAATGTTACTGGAGAAATTCAAGCTGACCCGACACAGAACAGATACTGCCTGCATTTCTTCATAGGATGACGGGTGTTCTCCAAGCTACCGTGTCTGCACCGTCTGGTTCCGTCAACAACAGAGAGATGAAATGGAAGCAAATGGGAGAAAGAAAATATCCTGGTGCTGCGATCACGGCCCCTGCATCTCTCTACTGTAGTGTTCAGAACTATCTTCACCATCTTGCAGTTGATAAATGGCGTTAAAAAAAAAATCGATGACATATGGTGATGTCTGGGAATCTTCAAGAGGCCTTGGCTCTCATCTTGGACAGCAGCACCTCATTCTTGCGGCCCTCCTGGAGAGGAAACAGAGAATGTGTCCATTAGCTTTCCCTAGTACCCGGAGACACAGCGACGGGCCAACTAGACTGGGCCCTGTGCACGCTGCCACCAGCACTGTGGAGCGGCCGGGACGGGTTCACCTGGCCTCCGGTGCCAAAATTACTGTAACGACAACTGGCTTCTGGACTGTCAGACTGAGAGCGGGGTGAGGATTAGGCACTGTCCTTCCAAAAGACTTCATGGAACCCCTGTAGCTCTCAAGGGGCCAGAAGCAGCCAGCAGACACTTAAGCGCCAATCCTGGACCACTGTGGTAACGAAGGAAGGGGAAGGTACTGGGAGCCCGCAGCTGAAGCAGTGATGAAAGGCAAACCTAGTTCACACAGCAAGCAGAGCACATGGCCAAATTCTCACCCTGACAACAGCGAAGACTGGGTACATCCTTAGCTTTAAGAAAACAAACTCACAGAAGACTGGGAGAGAGACATGCACTGAGGGACCCTCCTCTTTTACAAATAAGCTGTATGAGATCCATGACTGTGTGTACTGAGGGAGGTCACTGGTCACAGCCCTGAGTGTGGAACCTGATGTCACATCTGCATCACTCTGTATCTGCCTCTTCAAACATGACCCAGAGCTGCTCACTACGCATGCTCCTTCCCTCTTGTTCCCACTGGCCTTGACAACTCAGGATACCTCCATCTGCTGGCACTCACTGTCCCCTCCATCCTTGGGCCCCGTCACCAGGAGCTGGCTTTAAACTGAGAAGTGAACATGTTAGCAGGAAGGGCCTGGAGAGGCAAGCTGGAGGGGCCCAGCCTGAGAGTGAGGCCAGGTGTCCAGAAGCCATGCTCCCCTGGAGAGGCCCTTAGTGTGGAAGAAATTCTTCTACCCTTGAGCCCTCTGCAATCCAAGACCCCCAAAGTCAACATTTCCATCTCCCTGGTCCTAGCCAGGTGCTCCCAGATCTCTGCAGGCCCTTGGTTCTTTCTGGCAGTATCATAGCTCATGGCTGCGGGGACCCTGTTTTTACTAAGTGCCAGTTCATGTGCAGGTACTTAGCCTTCTCCTCAGGGCTGGGCTCTGGGCCGGGGGTAAGGCTGAATTACTGTCAGAAGCAAGGCACTCTGACACTTTCTGACTGCAGGTTCCTGGAGCGGGAGGCAGTTCACTGGTCCTGGGGCGCGGGAAGAGAAAGACCTTTAGTAACATTTGTTTTACTAGAGAAGAAAGTTTTCCTCTTTAAAAGGAGTTACTGAAAATAAAATACAATGAGTTACTGAGATTTGCTTGGGGAGAAAAGCTTTAGCCAAGAACAAAGTGCTGGTGTGAGGGTAAAGATGGAAGAACAGGCAGAGAGTCATACTATTATGAATCTCTCTACTTCTGTGTAATTTTTGAAAATTTTCGTAATAAAAAAGATAACAAAGCCATGAATAAATACATTCAGGTGTCACCCACTTTCACTTCTAAATGAGGCAAAACAACTCAGCAGTGTCTGCTGCACGTAGCGTCCTCAGCAGGGGCCAGGGTATGCACAAGACGCCGACATGATGCCGGAACATTCAGGACGGGTGTCCTCCCGTCACTTGCTATGTGTGAGCGCTGACGAAGTCTCATGCAATCTACTGGAGGCCTTTGGGGAAGCTACAGAATGATACTGTCCACCTGTTCAAAGCAAATGCAGAATGGGTCCTTTTGGCATTTCCTTCCAGAAGAGAAGGGAAACAACCTCCTTGCCTCTGTTTCTCTCCTACTAAAGATGGCATGCGGCCCACCACGTGCCGGACATGGAAGGTCAGCCCCCTCGAAACTGTACTCAAAGTCAGCTTCATGAAAATGCACGGCCTGCATTCGTCAGTGCGAGGCTAGAATTTAAAGCTTGTTTTCGTGACCTTAAGAGAGACTGTGGTTTAGAGGCATGGCTAATTAATGTGACACAGCAGCTGAAGAGATTTCAGAGTATGTGTTGTTCCCTGGCAGACTTGCTGTCAGCAAACCCGGCTGCGACAAGCAAGCCCACGGAGACTCAGACATCACCGGATGTCTGTAACCAGTGTTGTGACACCAGAGGAGGCTGGGGCTCAGGATGGGGGGGGGGGGCGCCATCGCGGCTCAGTGAGCATGCAGGACAAAAACCCAATGAAGGGCAGGATGGAGGTGGCCAGGGCCGGGCTCTGGATGCTGCGGTTGTGCTCTGCGTGCGGCTGCTGGCACGAGCACCAGAGACTGGGAAACGGTGGGCACGGGGAACCCAGCGGAGACCAGGCAGGCAGGGGAGAGGCAAGGACAGAGAGCAGAACAGAGAGGGTTCTGGAAGAAGAGAGTGGGACGAAGGTCTGCTCCTTCAGATGGATCTTCCACCACACAGGAGATCTTATCAGGTAACTGCCCTCTCTCTGGTGAAAGAGCAGCACCACTAGGGCTGAAGGAGCGGAAACCAGGGAGCTGCAAGCCTCTGCTGCCTCTTCTTCCTCAAGCTGCGGCGGCCCCAAGAGGGGCCACGTCACCTCAGACGAGCGGGTGGAAGAAGTTCAAGATTTCGGAACACTGACACGCAGTTGCTAATTTTAAATCTTTGCCAGGTAAAATGTTAAAAAAGAAAAAAGTAGTAAATATTATCACTTTCATGTCAAAAACCAAGAAAATAGGCTGGTTTTTTGTTTTATAAAGGTGAGTCCCTTAAATGAAATCTATTTAGTTGTCTGAAGAACACACACTCCCCTTTCTCTTTTTCCCCTGACTTGTTTTGGATGGAGGAAAATGGCACAGGCAGGCACACGGTCTCGGGGGTCTCAGCGGCTTGGAGGCACCCCCTCGTGCTCCCTGGTGCAAGAGGCTCTGCGCCCAGGGAGACAGGAACACAGAAGGTCCGATGCTTACCATCCCTGAAGGAACTGCTGCCTTAGGAGGTCATCTCAGTCCTGAGAGCGCGGAGTACGAGAATGAGCTTGTCCATTTTGCTTTTATGTGCTTTGATTTGGACAGCTTATATTTATCCTCCTCAACTTATCTGTTTTCTGTTTCTGTTGTCAAAAGGGCAATGCTGGCTTGCCCAAGCAACATTTCATTCCTCCCTGCTGGGCCTTTTCTCTTTCTGAATTATTTGCATTAAAGGGGAAAAAAAAGTTCTGCTGGGGAGCAGTGAGTCCTGTTTGATCCCTCAGCTCACTCATTAGCCCTTCCAAAACTTCAGCTCCAGCCCCTGCTAACAACATAGGGCTCCTGACCCCAAGCACTTCACCCAGTCACTCTCCCAGCTGCCCAGGCTTATGTCTCCTGCTGCACCCATGGCCAAGTCCGCACCTGAGACAGACCTTCTCTGATCGCACCATCTCTGTTAGGGCCCCTCCCCCCAGCCAAAACTGAAGTTAGTTATTTGTTACTACTTGTTTACCAGGATTTGTGTTTTCTAGCTTGCTATCTGTCTCCCCAACCACAACATTAAGCTTCTTGACACAGGGAGTGGGTCTGTTTAACAACCTGATATATCCCCAGAGGCATGGAAGGAGCTGGAAGAACATTTATGGAAAGTGTGAAAGATTTTGAAATGTCTGTGGGTTGTGGCCCCCAAAAGTTAAATTTAAAAAAAAGGAAAGGAGAGGTAGAAAAGGAAAAATTGGGAAGGAGAAACAAATTTTTAAAAATGTACAGAAATAAAATTTTTGGTATGAAAAGATCATACTTTTCATTCTGCAGACCCAACACCAGGATACATACAAGCTACATCTCTAGCTGTCTATATTCAGCAATGTCTACACTCTCTGAAATCACACGGATTTGAGTTAGAAAGGGGGAAGGAATTCCTAAAAATGAAGTTGCTGATACCCCAGTAAGTGACAAAATGAAGTCTCCTTTCTGGAAAATCTCATAAGAAAAGGGCAAACACTTTTCTTTCTGAGCCCATGGAGCATGGTCCATTCCCAAATGCAGGGAGAGAAGACGGAGACAAAATTCAGCTGAGTGTTGGACATCATAGGACGCAGACGCCTTTATCCCTCATGTGACCCAGCAGAATCCACCCTTGAGGAAACAGGTGTGAGGGGATTTAGCCACTGCCCAAGTGCACAGCTCAAAGTTCACTCTTCCCACAGGCTTCTCAAGGTCCCTTTCCCACCTCGGATGGGATGAAGGAAAATTCCAGATCTGAATGTGTAATGAATGCTGTTTCCAGGTGGCCTTTGATGCTACTTTCTTATGGGTTTAATATGCTTACTAAATGTTAGGGGAATGAAAATGAAGATGTGATGTCTCTCAGAACGTTCGAGACTTGAGAATGGGCCAGTGAACCACACAGTCCTGAACTAGGTAGATGCGGTACTTCACTGTGGGATCACACAGCTGTGGCCCATCCCCAGACCAGTGGGGAACCAGGCAACGGCTCTGGTTTCTCAAGGCTCGTCTTGAGACACACACACCGCCCCCCACAGCCTTCTGTGGCTGGCCCCATCTCCGCCTTACCTCCTTGAACTCCTTCACAGTCTTAAAGTACAGCCTCTGCTTTTCTAACAGTTCCAAGTACTGGTCGTTCAACTGGTCTCTTCGCATCTTGTTCTCTTGCTTCTTCTTCTCCATCTGCGGAAATAGTTTGGGAAATGGGGAGGAAGGGGCACACTGTGACCAAGGGCTGCTGGCAACACTCAGAAGGCGACTATTACCAATATTTTCATGGACTTCCTTCCAGTATTTCTCTTTCTGCACACCACTTCTGAGACTGACCTATTTATTTGGGTGAAATTACAAAGAGGCTTCTCTCATTTCTTCAGCAATTCTATTACTGGGCACTAACTGTCCCATTTGCATGTGTGTGTGTGTGTCTACAGTTTCACAATCAACGGCCTGGTGCTTCTCAACCAGGGGCTATTCTGGCCCCTGAAGAGCATGAGGTAGTGTCTGGGGATGGATTAGGTAGCCACAGCTGAGAGGAGAGGGTCCACTAGGAACCAGGGATGCCGCTAAACCTTCTACAATGTGCAGCCCAGCCCTCACACGACAAGGTGTCATCTGGTCCAAAATGTTAACTGTGCTGAGGCTGAGGAATTCCTATGTAAATAACTGAGTCTGCTTTCATGCATTATTTCCATATATTTTCATAGTATTTCCATGCTATTATACACTTTCTACAATCAAAACCTAAAAAACTCAGGGCACCTGGGTGGCTCAGTGGGTTAAAGCATCTGCCTTCAGCTCAGGTCATGACCCCAGGGTCCTGGGATCTAGCCCCGCATCGGGCTCTCAGCTCAGCAGGAAGCCTGCTTCTCTTCCACTCTCTCTCTGCCTACTTGTGATCTCTGTCAAATAAATAAATAAAATCTTAAAAAAAAAAACAAACCTAAAAAACTTTAAGAATATTCCCAATCATACAGCTATTTTACCCATTTTTCTATTGGTGGAAAATTTAGGGTGTTTCCAGGATAGTGACCTCATAAATACAGGATGCATTTGGGTTAAAGAGACTTTCCTAAGGTACCGAACAGCTTAATATTTGAACAAATATTGTGTGATCACCCTGAGGACTAAACGTGGTGGTGACGAGGTCATGTCACTGTTCCCGTGGAGGGTGCGAGCTAGAGGGGCTGATGCTAACCATGCATCTCACACAATGAGCTCCATGTGCAAAGTCCTATTCATGATCACCACTGTGAAGACAGTGACAGGGCTGGGGCACAGAGGTGGGTGGGTGCACGGCCTCTTCGGGCTGGAGGGCCAGGGAGGGCTCTCTGAGGAGACGACATTTGGGCAGAGTCGGCAGTGGTATGTGCATGATTTCAAGCAGCAAGCGAGAGCGTTGCAGATGGCGAGGGCAGAAAGCTGTGGAGGCAGCTGGTGCCTGGCTCACAGCAGGTGCTCACGAGTGCATTGGATGGGCTCACTGGCTTCTGAGGTACGCATTGGAAGGGACCGCCCAGTAAATTCAAATTAAAGCTTCACTGGCTGGACAGGATCCCAGGCATCCCCAGGCCCATCACCTGGTGAACTGCAACCCGGTGTCCCCATAGCCTATCCCACCCACAGAGCCACTGATCTGCCTGGACCACTCTGACCATGTGTCCAGCTCCGAAGTCGCCTGGTGACCTGATCCTGAGCCCCCTGCCCTCTTTCCACAGGTCTGCACATGGACACTGGTCACATGCCTGTGACCACGTCTGGAGTCTGCTAACCGGGAGGCAGGCAGTCCCCTCTGGAGATGCTGGTCAGGGCCATCTTACACTTGGCCCTGGCTCAGCAGGCGGCCCTGGTCCCTTCCGGAAGACTTCCTGATGCTGCCCAGATGACTATGGTTCCTGTAACCCATGTCCACAGCTGCTAGGAACGTTTTCTGCTGAGCGGGTGGGACCTCTCTGCTGGGCCACCACCCCTTGAGTTGCAAAGCCTGGCAGTTGGATCCCAGACCTTTCCTGCCTGCTCTGTCCTCCAGCAGAAAATTTGGCCATGAATAACTACATTTTAGTGATATAAATAGGGAACTTGAATAAATTTAATTTGAATGTCCCCAGGACTCACTGCAAAAGGTAGTACAGCAACCCCGAAATGGACTGAGCTTGAGGACAGAGAGACCTGGGTTCCAATCCTACTTCTGTCACTCACTGTGTATACCTGGACAGGTTATTTCATCTTTTGGAATAACAGGTATCCTAGTTGCAAAATAAGAATATTATCACAGGTCACAAGGTACAGATGACATTAACTGTGACGTGAATGACACATCACTCAGTTCAAGGTAGTTCTTCAACAGAGACTAGATTTTGTCTTCACATGACACCCAGAATGTGAGTGATAACAAGCAGATCGAGCTCCCTCACCCTCAGAATCAGGAGATGACTCTTAGGTCTGAGTTTTATTTTCACACTGTCCTAGAAGCCCGTCCCCAGGCACACTGTTCCCATTCCTTGCTTACCCCCACACCCTAGATCAGGAACCCCAGATTCTTCTGCTGAGCACCTGCTCCCTGGATTCACCTCCTTGGGATGAGGTGCAAATGCCTTCCAGCGGGGCACCTGGGCGGCTCAGTCATTAAGTGTTTGCCTTCAGCTTGGGTCATGATGGCAGGGAATGGGGATCGAGCCCTGCATTGGGCTCCCTGCTCTGCGGGAAGCCCGCTTCTCCCTCTCCCTCTGCTTGTCACTCCCCCTGCTTGTGCTCTCTCTCTCTCTCTGTCAAATAAATAAAATCTTTAACAAAATAAAACGCCTTTCACTACGTGACTCTCTCTTCACTCAGGAGCCCCTCTGTGTAGCATACACTGTTGCGTGTATACACTGCTGGTCTATGGTCCACTCTGTGTACATCCCACAGCCACCGATTCTGGGGGTGTGTGTGCTCCATGAGGACAAAGACTCCCTGCCACATAGACTCTGAGCAGGAGCCACTGTGGCATCCATACAGGGAGTTTTGGTTTTTAAACAAATACATCAAAAGACTGCATTCAAACACATGCTGTTCTGCAAAGACAGCCTTCTTGCATTTGAAGTGCCAATATTCAAACCTGACGGGGAACCCTCCTTGAGAACTGCCTTTGCAGTCAACTGAACGAATTCACTCACTCAGCAAACAGTTCCTGAAAGCCCACCGTGGGTCAGGTGCCAGGCTTGCCACTGGTGATGCACACATGAAGAAGAGAGCTCTCTCTGCCCGTGGGCACGCCCCCCCCCACCATCTTGTACCCCACCACCTAGCTGGGGAGGCAGATGCACAGAGCAGCCTCTTCCACCGGTCAGCACTGAGGTACCAACAGCACGAAGCCTGGGGAGAATGGAGACGATGAATGGATCACATCTGCTTCCTTCCCTAGGAAGGCATCTCCTGGTAAACAGGAAGGGGAAGCCAAGGGGAAAGAAACAAACCCCAAATCGATTGCCAGTGTTCTTTACTATGGACAAGAGCAGCTCTGTAGGTTGCCAGGTGGCTCGGTGGCTTGAGCCACTGCCTCTTGATTTCAGCTCAGTTTATGATCTCAGGGTTGTAAGATGGAGCCCCATATCAGGCTCTGTGCTGGGGTGGAACCTGCTTAAGATTCTCTCTCCCGCTCCCTGACCCCCACTCAGCAGCTCTCTTAAATTCTCAAAAAAAAAAAAAAAAAAAGAGCCGCTCCCTGAGGAGCATGATGGCATGATGGCAGGGCGGAAAGGTCTGCCACGTTGTGATCTTGTTAAAGGCTTATGGTCGGCTGGGCTCTCTGTGCTCCTTCTCTGCTACACCCTACCTAGTTCATCAAGGGGCCATCCTGACTTGGGTTTGTGTACCCGTGCAAGGCAGGCCACGTGCTGCCTCACAACTGCTTTCATTTTTGGGGCCGAATAGTTTTGTCACTAGTGGTAATTTTTTTTTCCTCCACTGACATCATTTTATTGAAGTCACTAAGGGGGAGATTACTTTTTTTCTAGAGGGGAAGGGATATAAAGAGCTTCTGCCCTTAGTTCATCTCTTGTGAGATGAAATTATAGGCAGCGTGAAGGTTGGCCATCTGTGCGTGGGTTTTTACGATGACAAGTACCACAGACACTCTTTCCTTTGTGTGTCTGAATTCTGGCGTCACTCCCAATATCACTCTGTCCAAGCTCAAGAAGCAGGTGCCGAATCCCCAGAAGGTCACATGGCCATGCCTGAGGACCATTCCAGTGTGATCCATGTTCTTAAAGGGATCAAAAGAGATGTGGGAGTATTAGTGAGTTCCTGTCTGGTTATAACAGCAGAAAATTGTGGCTACGTCTGATTTCCAGACAGTCATCAAATTCCTACTGCTGTCAAAATGGCCCAAGTGCAGAGCTGCAGAGTGATATAAACTCCATGCTGGCCCCAGACTGAATGATTCTCTGTAAGGCTATCTCTGGAACTCTTACAATGCTTACTGATATCTCTCTTCTCTTCTGAGGCATAACACCCTCTCACTTCAGAATTCAGTTTGGTAATTATTTGCATTTTTTACAGAGGATTCCTGAAAACTAAAATGCTCTCAGGATCCTAAGGAATGAATCTCTAATGGCAGAAATAAAGGAACCAAAGATCCAGTGAGGAAGAGACTGTGGGCAAGAAAAGAAGACGCTGGTGAAAGTTAGTTTCCTCATCTATACAATGCGGGCAACACTACTCACTTAGGAACCTTCTAGAAGGACTAGCACCAGGCTTGCCCCATAGTGGGTGTTCAATCCATGGGGCTACTGTTAAGAGCTGCCTTTAAATCACCAGCCTGTGGAGCTGGCACAGCCCACTGCAGGGTCGGAGGCACGCTGGGCACACACGCTGTGGACACTGAAGGTGGGTCTTCAGGACTGGGAGCACATTCTCAAGACAAGCAGAAGAGGCCTGCTCTTCCCAAGACCTTTTCTGAAACCAGGCTGAGATCCCAGCTGCACTACAGAAAACGAGCCCTCTCACCTTCATTCTGCTCTGCTTAATCCCTTCTACGATCTGTTCCATCTGACGTAAAAACTGGTCCCGGGCAGTAGGGGAGGCCATGGCTCTGAAAGGAACAATCAGCAGAGTGAGGAACAGAATGCGGGACGCTGAGGAAGGGGGAGGGATCGAGTCCGAGGCAGTTAGGAATCTAACCTCCGAGGAAGGCACGACAATTAGCCTCATCTCATAACTGAATATCAATCTTCTTTCCTCACTTTCTCTACAAATTGCTTAAGTAATATGTATTTATGTAAAGTAAAACAAAATGTTCTTAAAATCAACAAAAGCATTTCTTACTTTGATGATGACATACACTGCCTAAAAAATGATTTCCATTTAGTTTTTAGAAATCTGAGGATTTGGAGGCACGGCTCCAGACTGGCAGACGTCTTCTGAGATTTTCCTAAATACACGGTCAGGAAACCTGGTCCTGTTTCTCAAGGCAGCAGCTAAATGAGTGGATTTCCTGGTGTCCTGAAACTGTCCCCTTCACTTCCTGTTCTGTGCTGGGAATGGCACCACAAGGATCCAAGCCCACAGACATAGGGACTGAGAAGTCTTTCACAGGATGGCTGACAGAGCAGAGCTCATCATGGCACCATCGAACACTGCAGTGTCTCTCAATTATCAGGAATAATGAGGAAGTCACCATTTTTTAGAAATGTCACAGGGGGGCGCCTGGGTGGCTCAGTTGGTTGGACGACTGCCTTCAGCTCAGGTCATGATCCTGGAGTCCCGGGATCGAGTCCCACATCGGGCTCCCAGCTCCATGGGGAGTCTGCTTCTCCCTCTGACCTCCTCACTCATGTTCTCTCTCACTGTCTCTCTCTCAAATAAATAAATAAAATCTTAAAAAAAAAAAAAAAAAAAAAAGAAATGTCACAGGGCTATAAGTCACTAACTGAATCTGAATCTTATTAGGGAGCTGTGATTTTTAGTTAGAAATGAAGTTTAAGATCCAGAGTTTGTAATCCATTCGGATCTTAGTTACTGGTCACCTCTCAGGGGCTAAGAGAGGTTTGTGCTGGAAGCAAAAGGAGCCTGCTGTATAGACAGCAAGCCCTGGGCTGCTGGACGGTGAGCAGACCACTGGGCACACTTGAGGGCTGGTATGACTTGGGTGCAGGTGGGCCTTGCCATATAGTTCTTGGAGAAAAAGGATTCCTATCTGAATAAAGTTGTTTAGAAGATGCACAGTGACCTAAAAGCAAAATCTATCATTAGATTTAAAAATCTTTTTAAAAATTAGATTTTTTCATTATCTAGACTGTGAAGCATCTCTACGTGCTCAAGAACTAATGGTATTGATCAAATCTTAACAAGACAAAAAAAAAAAAAACAGATTACACTAGTGAGGCACAAATTACTTGGGAGTTACTTTTTTCCCCAAGATATTCCTTGGTGTTTCTCAAACTCCCTCTAACATCACGGTATTTTTGCAAGAACCCTGAGACTGTGTAAAGCAAGATGCAGGTGCGCTTCGCAGTAGGGGTGAAAGCGTAAAAACCACCTGTCTAGCCCCGTCTCGCCCCTTGTACTTGCTACCACAGGGAGGTGAGCAGAATGCACCGTGCAGGGTACGCCCAGGTACTGATGGGAAGGAGGCTGCCGGTACTTACTGTGAGAAGTTCTCATGAATTGAGTTCAGCAGGCTGATCTGAGGAAGAAAAGGAAAAAAAGGAAAACCTATAAGCAAAAGGAGGTTAAGAGCCTGCTATGTGCCCATCACTGTGGAAGACCCCGGATATAGAGAAAAACAGAACTCAATGCCCCTCCTCAAGAAGTGTCCTCTAGGAAGACAGAGATTGATCTGGTTTGCTGACAACAGCCCAGAAAGGGGACACTAATTACACAGGCCTCCATTTGGGGCCAGGTCACAGATGCACCTGTGATATGGTTCTTATTGAGGAGTAATCAATGTGGGTTGGCCCAGTGATGAAATGGAAACAGATTCTGCCCACCTGGAGGTGAGGGGTGGGCAGGACTAGTATATCCTGCCTGGCGTCACCAGATGCAAGGACCTTCACCGTCATTTCCCATTCTGTCTCCGTCATAGTCCTACAAAGCGGGTGCAATGCCCTCTTTACAGAAAAACCCCTAAACTTGTCCAACTTGAAAGCGCATACAGTCGCCACTGCGCTGCGCTACTCCTGTGGAAGACCGCATTGTTCCTTCTCTTCTTCCTTCAACTACAGCTGCACACCCTGCCGGCCTGCTCCAGTCATCTGCTGCTGGACGGGCGGGAGCCCGGAGTCATGAGTGTATTTATGCCGAGCACTGGAGTGATGCAGAGGGCGGCGTCAGTGTCCGCGGCAGCCTCTTCACTCTCGGCGAACGGTGATGACGAAATAGCTAGTTTCCCCGCATCAACCGGAATAAGCCCACCGTCCCCATTTTATTTAGCTACTTCCTCCCTTCCTTTAAAACTCAAACATAACTTTTGCCAAGCCGGGCCCCCCGGCCCCCCTTTGTGTGAGCCTCTTGTGTTTGTTTCTAGATGTCATTTCTCATAGGGCACCACGAAACCACGCTCCACCAGTTCCATGTAGGCTCAGGTGCGCGTGCCACGTTAGCTCCGAGGTGACCCTTTCACTCTAACTTTGTGACCCAGCATGGGGCGCACAATAGGCTCTCCTTCCACTTACGCTGATGGCCTCCCGCTCAGTTTGTCTGATCTTCCAGGGGTCAACAGCCCTGGTCTCTGATCATCTGATTAAGTTATTTTCTTTTCATACAGGTTCTTACCTCTTTTTCCAAATACACCTTTTTATCATCCAGGGTATTATACAAAGTGAAGAACTGCTTGGTTTCTTTGTGCACTGCTGAAACTGTAAATGCAAAGAAATTGACACACAACTAAGAAAATGGATCAGAACACTCCTAAGCACCCCCTGCCCCAGGAAGCCCGCCCACAGGAGTCCGGTGTGCTCAGGTGTCTGTGCAGAAGCCCCAGTGCACACCAGCCTGTGCAGAGCTGCCAAGGGCTAGCAGGAGCCGGCCTCTTGTGACTGGCCCAAGTGGGACGAGGGGCTAGACAAACCTGGCAGCACCTGGGACAGGCAGGTTTCTCAGGTAAGGTGTCCTGGGTCAGGCAGGGGGGAGTGGCAAGGATGAGGAAACCCATGCCACCTCCTCCTGTCATGTGGCTTCCCTTCCTTCCCATATCGCTCACGAGAAGGACCCACAACGTGCTGCTCCTTTTTGTAATCCCTTTGCTTAGCAGGGGCATATACAGCAGGGCCCCCCAAATTATCTACAGGATGAATGACATGCCTAACCCAGGGCAGCATATGTACCTGGTAAGTATGAATATTCTTCCCATTTCTGTGCATATAACTAGGGGGGGAAAGTCTTATTTACCAGGCTCCCAGCACCCCTTCCTGTAACATGACTCCACACCTCTGTCCACCTCATGTTCTTCACTCTTCCCTACAGAATGACTTAGGAGGAAAGCACCAAATTCCAGGGCTGGGTCTGGGCCGTCTTCACCAGGGGATGAGGTCAATGGGAGGAAGGGTTCCGGCCCCAGCTCATCCTCCTGCTTTGTGGCTGGGTGCTTGGGTGGCCCCCACATGGCTCTGGGCCCATGTGCCATGTGCCTTCCTCATTGCTCTGACTTCTCTTTAGCAATCCATGACCTGGATTGACAATCAGGCTTTGGGCCTAACCTGAGCCCTCCAACGTAGCTGGAACCAAAGATCTGGACGTTTAATGGTGATCAGGCACTGGCCAGATGACAGTGGGGTCTGTCTCCCCAGGGGCTTTTGCTCCTTGAACATAGGTTCCTTCTGGAGCAGCACATGTCGGGGGAGGAGAGAGAGGCACAGCAGGCCATGGGCACTGGTGGTTTCCTTGGGTGACTGCCACTAACACTTAACCCTGAATCTTTAAGCAAACTGGCCAACTTTTAATTTTATCACCAGTGATAGCTGTGTCCTCCCACAGCGGGGTGGAGACTGGCGATGCTGTCGTACACGTTTGGTAACAGAAATAAATACCCCGATACAAGTGTTCTGAGGCAACAGTTAAAAGCGTTCCCAAGGGGCGCCTGGGTGGCTCAGTGGGTTAAGCCACTGCCTTTGGCTCAGGTCATGATCTCAGGGTCCTGGGATCGAGTCCCGCATCGGGCTCTCTGCTCAGCAGGGAGCCTGCTTCCTCCTCTCTCTCTCTGCCTGCCTCTCTGCCTACTTGTGATCTCTCTCTGTCAAATAAATAAATAAAATCTTAAAAAAAAAAAAAAAAGCGTTCCCAATATCGAAATGTCTAATTTGTAACAAAATCACTACATGAACTACTCAGCATAAAACATGATTCTTGCTCAGAACTTCAGAACAGTAGATGTCAAGCCTGGCCAAAACATGGAACAGTCTGGGGAGTTTTAAAATCTCATGACCAATGAAATGAGATTTTCTGGAGGTGGGGTCTGGTGATTACAACACATAGCCAAGGCTGAAAATCACTGCCATAACCAAACCAATCAACCTTTAGTTTTGTTGCTCAGGAATGTGCCTGTCACCCTTCCTCTATCCAGATCAAGGACTGGGTTGCGGCTGTAGATATTTGACAATAATAATAATGAAAATGATATAGATATTTTGGTAAAACTCCTTGAAAATTTCTTTGATGTAAAAATGTGCTATCAAAAGGACTTGAATATGTGTCAAATTTTGCTCTGAAATACACAGATGCAAGGTATTGTTGATTATTATTACTGTTAAAAGCTGGAAAGTAGGGGCACCCGGGTAGCTCAGCAGGTTAAGCCTCTGCCTTTGGCTTGGGTCATGGTCTCAGGGTCCTGGGATCGAGCCCCGCATCGGGCTCTCTGTTCAGCAGGGAGCCTGTTTCCCCCTCTCTCTCTGCCTACTTGTGATCTCTGTCTGTCAAATAAATAAAATCTTTAAAAAAAAAATTTTGGAAAGTAGGCAGGGATACAGAATTATGGGAAAAATTGAACTTAAGGCAGAAACTATTTTCTGCTGAGAAGCTGCCACTGTTGATACCTGGCTCAGACCACCTGAACCAAGCTCAAGGCTGTATATAACATCAGGATGGGGGCAGACATGAAGTGAAGCATGACTCGAACCTGAGTAAGGACACTGCTCTGGCCTGAACCAGGAAGGATGTTTGAGAGGCCGAGAGCCCAAGGCAAACCCTAAGGGGGATTCTAGAAGGGATGGAGTCTGCCAAATGAGAATTGTAGGGCAGTGGCATTCTGGACTTGGGGTACAGCTCACAGGCCAAAAGGCAGATGTCCTCACGAGATGGGTGAGACACTGAGGGACAGCTGGGGAAGCTGGCCTGACTGATGCAGGACACTGATCAGTATCATGAGGACCTGAAGATGCTCCAATGATTATGGAGAGCTACTCCATGTTAACGCTTTTATTTTTTATTTTTATTTTTATTTTTTTAAAGATTTTATTTATTTATTTGACAGAGAGAAATCACAAGTAGATGGAGAGGCAGGCAGAGAGAGAGAGAGAGGGAAGCAGGCTCTCTGCTGAGCAGAGAGCCCGATGTGGGACTCGATCCCAGGACTCTGAGATCATGACCTGAACCGAAGGCAGCGGCTTAACCCACTGAGCCACCCAGGCGCCCCATGTTAACGCTTTTAAAGCAAGAGTATAAAGTGATCAAATTTCTGTTTGGGAAAGACTTCTCAGACAAGAGTGCAGACTCCGGGCAGTGATGAGAAGGTGGCTACAGCAACACTCCAGAAGAAACGGACTTGACCATTACTTGGATACAGAACCAGAAGAGCAGCGAGAGCCAGAGAAGACTAAGGGAATGGGGGTGCTAGACAGTGATCCCTGTGACCAGAAGGAGAAACAGGGTAGGGAGGCTGAATTCAGTTTTGTATATGCTGGGTCTGAAGAGTTGGGAAGGGGTCCCAGGTACAGATAACGAGAGGAGTCAAGGTCTACGCTGTGTGTCAAAGTGCATGGTGTGTGGAGGGGTGGTGTGTGGACTGGGGAAGCCAGAATGTGGGCGTGGAGAAGGAAAGGCGGGCTCCAGGCAGGCCGCTCAGACTGGGGAGGTTCTGGAGATAAGAAGGAGAAATGTTTTCTTAAGGAGGCCCACAGAGCTCCTGAAGACTGGTCAGCAGAGAGAGAGGGCACATGACAGGGGGTGAGGGACTCAGACCAGCTAACAGTCATTGAGCTGAGCTCTGACACAAGTAAGAACAGTTACAACAGTGGCAGTGGGAGCAGAGTGGCAGTGACAACTTTGAGGGTCACTCTGAACCTGACAGGACCAGCTCACTGATTCTAGCTGAGGGAGACCCAGTCTTGGATTACTGGGTGAACGTAGGGCCGTCCAAGTCAGGACCACATGGGCAAGAAGGTTCACCAAGAACAACAGTGACCAAGGACTGATCCAGAGGCCCGTATCATGGAGTGCTCATGTCCTGGGTAAGGCTGGAAAGCGGACGGGGAGCTCAGCGGCCAAACGGCTGACCAGGAAGAGGGTGGGTTCAAAACATCAAGCTAGGAGCTCAGTGAGCTCTATCTGGCCACAGAGAGGGCGGCAGAGTGTTCCAGGGCTGCCCCTGAAATTAAGAGTCACTTAGCAGTGGGCTCTGTGGAATGAGGGCCCAGGGGGCCTGATGATGGCAGGTGGTGGTTCTCACTGACTGCCCTGATGCACACCCTAGCCCGCGCACATGGGACAGAACCCTTGCCCCCCGTGCCTCCCAGACTCAATGTGGAGTGATGCATGCCCTAGCCCACGCATGTAGGACAGAACCCTTGCCCCCTGTGCCTCCCAGGCCCAGTGTGGAGCATGACTGTGTTCACTGCACCTACTCTGACGGTAGAGTTCAATGAATCTCTTCTGATACTGTATTAACTCAGCTCGGCTGGGGACTTCGTCAATCTTGCGGTGCAAAATTGCTATTTCTCGATTTCTTCGAGCCTAAAAGCAAAAGGAAGGGGGAGACAATGCTATTTGGTAAAAGGTCTTACATGTTCTCTGGGGAGCCAAAATATTGCCCCACCTCCTTCTGAGCATAACCACACACCCCACCCCAAAATCTGCTATTGGCTTGAGGACTCCATCTCAGACGGCCCCTCCTCCCACTTTGCAATACAGGGAGAAGGTGTGTGTGTGTGTGTGTGTGTGTGTGGCTATGAACAAGAACCAGAGAAGGCAGCAAATGAATGGTGAGGTATAGAAGAGTCCGAGTGAGAAGGGCTTCTGTGGACAGCCCTCAGCCATCCCTCCAGGCCGCAGAGGACTTGAGCAGCTGACTCCGCCATCAGCAGGTGGGGAGCGGGAATGAAAAGGCAGGCCTCCCAGGTGACGGAGAATGGACACCACTCTGCTACCTCCATATAAATTCCAAATTCCTTAGCCTACTGAAACGCTTGAACAACTTACTCTTATGGTGTGTTCCTCCTACTTCTGCCCTACCATGGAGTGTGTGGTACAGCAGGCAAACTGGCCACTGATGGCACCTGGGGAGGCAGAGCGTGGCGTGCGGCGTGGCTGGGCTCTCACACCATCCCCTTTCTTCTGTGCCACCTCATCTCCCTTGCTGGCCTTCCTGCTCACAACAGCACGTGGGGGTCTCTAAGTACTGGGGAAATGCAAGCCTCCCGGAGAGAAACCCACCAAACCCAGAGCAGGGTCGCTGTGGGTCTGGTCAGAGGGGAAAATGTGCTTGTCCTGTTGGCCAAGGCTCCCCTGTCCCTGGGGGCTCAGGCTCTGACTCCTGTATTGTGTTTGTTTGTTTCAGGAATCTTACTGCTTTTACTGCCATCTGTAGCCTTTCCTTTTCTACTGGCTCCTTACCAACATTTAGATAGGCTAACGTCCCTCACCCCTCAAAAGCCTTTCTATTTGGTTGAGTGCCCAACTTTTAAAAGCCACAAACAGATCTAAGTAACACTCCTACACACACACACACACACACACACACACACAGACACACAAACCCTTGAACCCTGTTCTTTTTTTAATGCTTTTTCTCAGTGAATAATACAAGTACCCACCTGAGTCAGAAATTCAAGCACCAGTTTCTCAATCTCTCCTGTGCCAGTTCATGTCTGCCTGGGCCCATGGCCCCCTCTCTGGCTCAGGCCCTCAGGAGGCTTATGGTTTTACAGTAGCTTCCCTCTATCGAGAGTCTGAAGCTGCCCACGATAGGCAATTTGCATAACAACTCCCTTGTACTTGCATGGATAGGGATATCTCTTGGTTCTCAAATAGCCAGCCAGCTCCCGGAAGATGGGCCATCCCTTTTCTATTCCTGTCGCCTAACACAGCACTGAATATACATACAGGAAACACAGAGTCACAAAGTCTTCAAGCTATATACTTTCCAGGCTCCATTTAATTCTGTTTCTTTAAAGATTAGCAGTGTCCCTGTATCAAGGACAAATCTGATGTACTGAATTTAACCAAACAACTGAGCAAAGGAAGCAAGAGCCAGAGATAGGAGAGAGGGGCTTACAAGCCCCTGCAGCAGTTTGACTGTTCCCGCCGGAGCCTGGCTTTCTCTTCCCCGAGAACAGGGAGAAGGCCCACGGCAAAGAACAACATGGGATAACTCCAGGCTGCCAAGCTTCTGTGAGTCACATTCTGCCAGTGCCAGGGAATTGTGCAATGAAATTATGACTCTATGTGCCTTCAGCTTTGGAACCAACTCTAAAACCTACTTCCCTCATATTTGATGGCTTTCTCACAAACCTCCAAGTTTATCAAATAAGACCACTAAAATGGGCACATGGTTTTAGAGGAAAAGTACTAGACAAGAGCATTGGAACCTGAAGGCTGGCTTTGGCACTTACCAGCTGCTTGACTTCGGACAGTACTTAACTGATTGGAGTCTATCTCCTCGTATAGAAAATGAAGCTAATACCTACTCCCCATGCAGGGATCGCGATCAAATCCATCGAGATGACAGTAAGTAATGAACTGATGTGAGGCATTACTGTCAACATCTTAAACCACGCAGTTCCCCTCCAGACTGAAGACTGGCAAATAGCAGCCTTCGTATCCATTGTTCTTAGACACTGAGACTTTTTTTTTCTCTCCAGGATACCCAGGCAGGTAGGTGTACTTGTTCTTCTGCTCTTGCTTTTACTTACCTGTAGCAAACGGATCTTGTAAAGTTTCTCTTTCTCCATGTTATATCGTCTGTCCAGGTCTTCCTAAAAATTGGAAAAGGACACAATTATCTAAAAGCAGGAAGCATTCAGGGCACCCAGGTGGCTCAGTGGTTTAAAGCCTCTGCCTTCAGCTCAGGTCATGATCCTAGGGTACTGGGATCGAGCCCCACATTGGGCTCTCTGCTTGCCAGGGAGCCTGCTTCCTCCTCTCTCTGACTGCCTCTCTGCCTACTTGTAATCTCTATCTGTGAAATTAATAAATAAAAAATAAATAAAAGCAGGCAGCTTTCAATCTTCGATAAATTATTTTCAAACTGAATTTTATTTTGATCACATCTTTCCATTCCAAGGCCCCAAATTTCTTTTCGCAAATGGCCAAGTTTAGGGTCTGGGTCCCGTGTCCTGTGAATCCCTTGAAAATCTTTCAACCTCACTTTATAACAGTTCTTCCTTTTTCTGGGGTCTAGCACATTTAAGTGAAGTATCCTCCAAATTTATGTGCCTCCCCCCCTCCAAAACTATGATGATAAGATAATTATTAAGGAAGTTGTTGTTCGAAGTCGCCGTGTTTATAGTGATACTGGTTTGCTTTCTTTGTTTCTACTTAGAGCTCTATTGTCCAACGTGATAGACGCTAGGTGTGTGTGGCTATTTAAATTTACATTGAATGAAATTTAAAAATATTCAGTTTCTCAATTGCAACAGCTGCGTGTCAAGGGCTCCGTAGCACAAGGAGCTGATGGCTGTCGTACTGAACAGCGCAGATACAGAACTCTGCCCTTGCTGCAGAAAGTTCTTTTGGACAGCACTGAAGCACAAGAGAGGAACTAGCTTGTGCTGAGCCCAGTGAGGTAAGAGACACGGTGACGTGGTTTGTTGCACCAAAGCAAGCGACGAACAGCATCAGAGGGGGCTTCTCCCCAGCACATGTATGTACACGTGCAAGCACCCCCCCCCCCACACACACACATCCTCCGTCTCCTCCACAGGGCTTGGTGGCACCCAAACCCCACACGGCTGTACTACAGGACTCCTGAAGCTCAGTCTGAGGCCACGGGGGGAAGAGGTGAACATTATAGGAGGCAAACCTTTAGAGGCTTTCCTGCTTTGCTCTTCTTCCTCCTTTCCTTTTTTTCTTTCTCCTGGATGTTTATTGGAGTGTGGGGAGCATGGGTTTAACTCAGAACAGGGGTCAGCAAACTTGCCTGTTGAGCTAAGCCTCACTGCCTATTTTTGTAGATAAAGTTTTATAGGAACATAATTATGTCCTTTCATTTGCATACTGACTATGGCTGCTAGAGTGGGGCTGGCACACCACACTGAAAGTATTTCCTATTTGGCTCTTTACAGTTTGCTGACCTTGAACTGTAGTATGGTAGAGAGTTTTTCCCCGTGCATCACCTCCACCCCCTTAGAGCCTATGTGTTGTGACAAGCCTGTACGGCCAAGTCATGAGCCTCTCCTCCTCAGCCGAGACGCCAGAGCAGACACAGATGCCTGGGACAGGCACAGAGTTGTGGGAGAAACTCCACCAGTACGGCAGTCTTCAGGGCCATCCCTGCAGAGACCCCGCTTCTGTCTGAGGGGCTACAAGCATACAATGGGGCAAGCCCTCAAGACCCCCGCCTGTGAAGCGGTGTCCTAGAGAAGACAAGTCGGCAGGAGAAGCTGTCAGGGGAGGGTACAGTGCTGGCCACTGCGCCCGAGGAAGACAGTGGCAGTGCTGATGGGTAGGCGGGCACTTACACTATGAGTCATCACGGGGGTTAGGCCACCACGTGGCTCTCCAGCAGAGAGGCTCTGAAACAAAGAAAAGGAACACACACTTTCCTGAGTAAGGGAAATGGGACGGAAGCTGTGGGTCTGTGCTGCAGGAAGCAGTCGGGGTGGGCATGGGGAACAGTTCACTGACCGTTTTCAGGCCCCAGATTTTAAATTGTTCCTAAATGGGTGTCACACCCAAACAAGGTAAACGGCAACTGTCTAATCCCTCTAACAAGATGGGACTGCCAAGAAGAAAAACAGGATCCTGAAAGTCTGATTTGTACAAACTCAGAGGCTGACTGGGCTGATGACTTCAGCCCTAAAGGTTCAGAGTTTTAGAAACAACTGGAAAGGCCATCTGGGTGTTGACGGTCCCAGGACACCACTGCACTGCACGGCCAGACTCTGCTATTCCTCCGTGCCAGGCCTGTCCCAGCAGCATGAAGGCAACTCCAAGATACACGTGCTGCACAGCCAGGGGCACGGTTCCCGAGCGGAGGGCATGCAGACGGGTGCTGGCCGGACTGGACACAGCCAGGGGCACGGTCCCTGAGCTCAGGGCACGCAGATGGGTGCTGGTTGGCTTGGACCAGTCCCGTCCCCTCCCTGAGCCTTGAGCTGCCCAAGCTAGTTCTAAAGAGAGAGAGTGTGGTTAAGGGGGGTCAGAGACCAGGTCCAGCTCATGCATCCTCAGCCTAGAGGGCCTCAGAGAATGAGCCGGGAATGAACTGTGAGAAGGGAAAACACAAACAGCAATCCCTACACTCTTATTTGGTGAGAGAAACATTTTTCTTTCTGGCCTGTGTTTTAACTTAACTTTTAATGGAAATTCACACTAGCTCCTTGGAGGACCAAGGCCTCTGTCCTGAGAGCACTGAGCAGATATGTTCCATATGCCCAGCAATGTTCAGTGCTGTTGGGGCTCTGATACTACCTCTAGTTCCTTGCTTACTGCTGCCTTTTAGGAGTGGGGCCTGTAGCTAGGCAGGAGTGGAGGATGGAATGAATAAAGCAGTAAAACACTTAGAGGACGTGCTGCACGGGCAACAGCGGGTTCCTAGAAATACCCTTCCCTAAATGGAAGGAGAGGCCAGATCTGTCATTCGGTTAGTCCTGTCTGGAGCTGCTGTTGAGCACATCCACTGCTGCTTTTTACCCGCCAGCAGAGGAGAAAGGGCAGCCACGGAAATCTAAGGTAATCCTGTGAGGAAAACAGTTGAGAAGTGTGCGTGCAGAGGACCGGGAAACGGGCTGGTCCTTCTCAGCATCAGACTCACTGCTGGAGTCCTCCAGAAATCCTTCCACTGGTAAGTCACAGCAGCACCTAACAGGTCCTCCGGAGCCTGCATTTACCTTTTCATCTCCGCCCGGTACTCTCTCAGCTTTCAGGTTTTCAATATCCTGCTGCAGCCGTGTCATCTCTTCCTTTAAAAGGGAAACAAACATTGACAGAACTCAGAGTGCTAGTAAATGGACTTGGGCACACACCGCCCCACCGCCAGACCGCCAGGGGCAAGGGCTTCTCCCGTGACCCACAGACAACCTACGCTGACGGGACAGCCCTGGGTCACATGAGGCTATTCCTTCACACTTCATGAAACTTTTAAATAGATACTTGTTCGTAAGTTAATGTTTGTAGACTGTGTTTGTGAGACTGTGCTCTCAGTCTGGGGTTTGGCACACCCAGGTACTAATCTCACTCACTTCCGGTACCATGGGGAGCACCCACTGTCACACCCTGTTCCTCTTACTCAACTGACAGAACTGCTCCGGGAATCGGCTTTTCCGATGGCACCTGAGTAGGACGCCATAAGAGGACAAGGGGAAGTAAGGTGATGCATTTCACAAGAGTCTGGTTCAAGGTCTGCTGACATCAAGCAACACTTACTCGACAATGTGCTTTAAACTCTTGTTCCTGACTTTTCAGATTTTCATTCATGGCTACAAGTGCTCTCAAGTTCTGCAGGAGACTGAAAAAGGAAGACCAAACAATGACATACAGAAAGCTGTTATGATTTTTTGAATCACAACTAAAACCTAGCCCCCAGCTAAAAAGGGACTCCCTTCTTAATTTCCCTTGTCTCTCGCAAGAGCTTCCAATGGGCTCTCCACAAACAATAATTTAACTGACTACCATTTACTACCATTTAACTGACTACCATTTAACTGACATTATTACTCATTTATACACCCAAGTCCATCAGGCCACGATCAAATAAATACCATAGAATGTAGAATTAAAATGTCAACTGCAGAGACATCAGTGAGTTCAAGAGCCCTGGGTCTCCTTGGTACCAATTACTCAGCAGTACTCAGAGCATAGACAGCATCACAACCTGTTCCTAATTTCCAGGAAAAGGAAACAACTTGCTTAAGGTCATTAAAAGAATTAATTTGAAAATAAAAATACAAGTATCTGACAGGACTTGCTCCATATCGTGAGAGAAGGGACTCTAATTACCAAGCCAAATAATCTGTGGGTCCTTCTTTGCTAAAAGTGTCCTTCAAACCTGGGACTACTCAGTCTGGGCTGGAAGTTTTTAGGATTTACAGTATCACTTGAGTGACACTTAGGGAGCATGGACCAACTAACTGCTTTGGAGCTAAGAAGGTCAAAAGTAAGTGTGTCTTACATGTAATTTAAATTGTTAAAGACAATTAATTTAAAATGAAAAAAAAAAAAAAAAAAAGACAAAAACATTGCACCTTTAATACCAAGGAGGCAGGGCTGAAATGTCACCAGTAAAAAAAACCAACCTGGTAGCAAGGGCTGACTCTAAGGAGGAGAACTGGGTGGCTGGCGCATGGGGGTGGGAGGAGGACTTTCACCACATGTCTTTTTGCTCTGTGAATGTATTATTTGGTTCTTAAAAACAAAAACCCCCAAAAAAGCAAAATCAAGAACGTGCTGCATTGGCTCCCAGGGGGAATCAGGTGAAGGAGGTGGCAGAGTCCATGTGGCCCCGTATGTCAGCAGGTGCCTGAGCAATGGCGAGTTGCCACATTCTGGATCAGGTGTGTGAAAGGAAATGACTGACTCGGGGCTGGAGGCAGTGACCCTGGGCTCCTTAGCCCTGTGCTCAAAACAAACCACCCGGCACTGGCAGACTTACTTTCTTTAGGGAGGAAACACACACAGGCAGAAATCTCTCACCTGGGGTCTGCTTTGGATTCTATCTTCTCCAGGGCTGCCTGCTCTTTGTCCAGTTTCTCACTGTGATGCTTCAGCTGCGAGACACAGAGAGAGAGAGGGGAGGAGAGAGAGAGACATAGAGAGGAGGTGCTGCTGCTGGGGACTGGGGAGGACCGAAGAGTGAGTGCGTCTTCCCTCCCCCAGCTCACATCTGCGCCCCACGTCCGGCAGCTGGCCGGGGCCTCCGGACTTGGCTGCACGCTGAGAAAACAGGTAGACGAGGGAAACAGGATGGGGGTGGGGAGCACAACAGGGAAGGTCAACACTGGACCCTTTAAGACACATTCTGATGGTCCAAGAACCTTGGCAATAGCTGTGAACCTTGGCAATAGCTGTAAACCACAGCAGCAGGCAGGTGGGAAGCCGAAAGCAATGTGGACAGCAGGGGCCCTTTGGCAGGTCAGGAGGAAGGGGGAATAAGAGGCTACAAGCGACAGACCTGGTTGAAATGCCATGCATGGCTATTAGCAGGGGAAGGGTTAAGTCCATCCTCTTGAATAACTTCACTTTCTTTTTCTGAGTCAAATGGTGAGGATTTTAAAAAAGAAATTTTAAAGAAACTCATATTTCCATTTATAAGGTGTACTGTTATAACATGGAATGCTAAGCTGTTAAGAAAAGGTAAGAATAAAGCAGCTTTTTAAGGATGATCTCTAGGATCTACTGTTAGCTGGAGGAAAACAATGTACAGAAAAACTGATGCCCTGTCTTTCCAGTGTGTAGGAGGGAATGCATACCCTGCATGTAGACATGTATGAAAGGATATACATGTTCCTTGTATGTGCATGAAATATTTCTGAGTCTTAAGAGACTGGTTCCCCTCTGGAGAGGGTAACTATACGGTTGGGTTACAGTGCTACAACCTTTGTGCTTTTTGAATTTTGAACTGTGTGAATTGTGTTACCTACTCAAAAAACAAACAAATAAACAAAAAACAAGTTAAAAAATGTTCCAAGGGTACTAGCTGAAAACAGAAGAGCACAAGGTGCGATCAGCCCTTCTTGCCTCCAGCCCTAAAAAACCCAGATGACTACGCTCAAACAACGGAGCAGGTACCTCGGGGCCAAGAAGGTGGCTGAGAGAGAAGCAGGGCCTGGGAGGCCTCTGTGTGGGATCAGCAGACATGGGAAGAGTGGTCTGCAGGGCTGGGATCACAGCAGGAGCAGCTGGGCTAAGCGGAGACGCCGGCTCCTCTAACGTCCAGCTGGAGCTCAAGCCCTAGAGGCAGGCAGGATCCCGGAACTGGCGAGACCGAGACGGGGTGAAAGGTGGAGTGTCCAGACGCCCCGTACCACTTACTACTGGCTGATCTCACCCAACAGGAGAACCCACCCTTCTAGAATAATCACATAAAGCCCGCTGCATACAATGGGTACAGAATCCACACAGTTGGTAATGGGAAGTTTCAGAATCAAAGATAAGCATGCCACCAAGAACTATCAAATTCATGTGCAGAACGATAAAACCATAAATGAGAAAGATAAAATAGAACAAATGAATTTTGATCTGACGAAAGTTTATAGATCAAGAAAAACCTTAGATACAATTAACGCGCTTAGAGAAATGGGAGAGAATATTGCATATACTACAAAGAATGAACCTTACACACAGGAAATTAAAGTCGTGACTGCTGAAATTAAAAAGCGGACAGGCTAGAGGCAGGCGGCCTGCCGAAGCAAGGGCGCACAGCCTCCCTGCAGCTGTCAAGTGCTGCCATCTGTCCTCGACCTTCCCTGCCCTGCTCCACTTTACTCAATCTGCTGGAAAGACAGGTCTTCCCTGTTTTTCGGTACTGCCAGGTTATCCTGGGAGGGCAGGTGTCACCAAGAAGGTGAAACCAGTGCACCAGGAGGGGAAAGGGGTCTGAGTACTTGTGTTGGCCAACCCTTGACTGAAACAGATAAGGAGGCTGAGGCCCAAAGGTGAAGTTCACCACTTATCCAGGCGTCTGGTCTTCAGTATTCTGACCAGGCAGGCTTCTCCAGAAGTTGCTGAGCGCTCGGTTTGGTACAGATCCCATTTCCCAAGATGGGACTCGGGGTGAGTGCCCTACTACACAGTGAGTGAGCCCTCGGAGAGGCAGGGCCGGACAGCCAGTGCTGGAGTCTGGCAGCCTCTGCACGGCCTCAGTGCCCCATCTGCAGCACAAGGATGGTAAGAGCGTTGCCAGTGTGGTTATGGAGAGTCAGGGGACCAGTACAAGGCAGGTGCCTGGAGCACACCAGCACACACTGAGGTCGGCTACTATGATTATCTAAGGAAAGAACACCAGCTCCTATTATCGACTTAAATCACATCCCTACCCTTCTAGCACATCAAAGGAGCTCAACAAATATCTGATTTAGTGTTCAGTACAAAGAAAATGACTTCAGAGCCACTTAGGATTTATATCCTAAGGCATGTTAAGTGTCCTAGGAAACTGATATCAAGATGCTTTGCCTTTAATCTCCCCCAGATGGTTATATAAAGACTGATCCATGACTTGGCAAGCTTCATGCCAGGGACTCTGTGGCATTAACATTTAGATAGCAGCAGGGCTTCCCCCCAGGAGTCTGCCATCCAACTCATAGGAATGCAGTCACAGAACAGCGTAAAGAGAGCTCATCTGTACAAATGCAACACAGGCATCTTTGGAGAGAAGGACAAAGAATTCATTCCAACTCACATTCTTTTGCCTGCCCTTTTCAAACATTCTGACAATCACTGAAGAGACTAGCCCAAGTCAGAATTACAAAGTTTTGTCAATCTGACAACAAGGCAATGAACTGAGTGCAACACATGGCTACAGAAACAAGAACTTTAGGCAAATTTCATGTGAAATTTAAAGAAAAGGGGGGCTGCCTTGGTCTCAGAGAGATCTCTGAAGATCAGTCCTGTTTCCACCTGGTTCAGAAAGTCCTGGGCAGAGCCCCACCCCGCATGTGGTCCTTGTAGAGTACAGCTAGGGCCCGAGCACCAAAATAACAGAGGAGAGACCATCAGATCCAGATGAGGACAACTTTCTATGGAGACGCGAGGGACAGAAATATCGAAATTCCCCTCCTGACACAGTGTTTGTTTTCTTGGCCCGGTTTCCTAGGCAATGAGCAGTGGGAGGAAAACAACACTAACACTGACAGGAGATGGCACACTCCAAAAGCAGGTGAGAAAACAGGTCACATGGTTTGAAATACTCCTACCACCACCCCTCCTCCTCTGAGACCCTGTCCCCCATCCCACCTAGAAGAAAACTGGCAATTCTGAATAACAAATTACAGCCCTCTGCAGTTCTCTCATCTTATAAAAAGAAACCCCCTCATTCTTCAGGAATTCAGGATTTTGGAGCTGTTCTCTAGCCTGCGGCTTGTGGAGGTTAAGAGGAGTGGGGCCCACTTCAAATTCTGAGGCCCGTGCCCCGCCCATCAGCCTGGCCTTCCCCAGAAAGCCCTTCCCCATCCTTATGGCCCATGGCAGTGTCCCCTGCCAAGATTGCTGAGGCTTTTGAACATGGCAGTGTGGGTAAACTGATGGCAGGGGTCATGTGCTACAATGTGCTTATCCTCTGTCCCCAGATGGCCCCTGAGCCCTCAGAGTCCACAAAGGCTGACAATCCAGGGTGTTCCATTAATGATGCAGATCAAAAGCGGTTCTGAAAATCTCACCTCTGTCAGAGTTTGCTTTGTTTCATTGTATCTGGCTTGTAGGCTGGTATGACTTGCCTGCAGCTGGAAAAGAAAGGGAAAAGATATCGGCTCTTGTTCAGTCCTCAAAACAGCACAGCTATGAGGGGATCCCCATCTCACAGAGGGGAAAATGGAAATTCAACAGAGATTTAAACTGAGTGAATGTGGGAATTTTAGAATGATTGCTGACAACAGATGAAGACAAAATTCATATAGTTAGCACCAACTGTATGTCAGGGGACAAATGAGGCGTTCTACATGAATCCTATCACTGAATCCTTATATTCAAAGGAAGAAGACGTTTTTCTCATTTTTCATATGAGGAACTAAAGACTCTGAGGGGTTAAGTTACTGGACGAAAGTTTCACGGCTGCTAACTGATCAAATCCAGGTCTAATTTTTCTGTATGGCTACGGAAAAGTAGCCAGTTCACTTACCCACTGTGCCCATTCCCAGAATATAAACTGCATTTCACAACTCAGGATGCTAGCACAGAATATGACTGGCTGGCAAACAATCTGAGATAGATGAAAGAATTCAGGACTTCAACACGAAGAGACAGAAGATGAATGACCTTTCCTGTTCAAAGTTACATGATTGCAAACTTACATCAGGAAAATGTCATTTCTCTTTTCCTTACTAAAAGATATATTCTTGTGCTATGAACTTTTAAAAATCTGAAAACATTCATTGAAAGCTCAGAGACTACACATTTCCACTTTTGAAAAGGGGAAGTGGCAGAAAATGAAAACAGACTCTGGCTGTTACCCGCGTTCAAATTAGCAAAGATATCCTGTATCTCAATGATTGCTTCAAAGTAACTTGCCCCATCCTGAAATGTTTAAGTAACCCATTAAAGAATTATGCTGCCTTCAGGAATCACTACTCCTAAATCATGCTTCTAGTCTTCATAACTGATGAATGGTTACATTTCCAAAAAGGCCTATCAAGAAGCCAATTCAAGCAGAGAGCAAGAGTGATAAAGGAGGGAAGCAGGTAGGCTCTGGCTTCTCCCTTTTCAAGGAAGCCATCTGTGCAATGAGAACTTTCACTGACATGTTTGTGTAATTGGCAGAGAAGAATTATTTCTGGAGAATTTTTCTTTTGAAATACTAGTGACTGAACTCCTGAAGCCCTTTTGTGGCTCCAGGAAGGGGTCCTGGCATTTCCCACCTTCCTGTCCACCTCTCACCCATGCACTCACCCAGTCCCCCATCTAACATTTACCCAGTGCTCTGCTCACATGAGGCATTTAGGAGAAGGTGAGGAACATGACCTAGTCCTTACCCGCAAGGAGGTGGACAAGTGCACTAGGGATCAGAGTATGAGAATATCTGGGGAAGAGCCAGGCCCAGAGGAGGTCCCAGGACAGTCTGGCTTATCAGCATGTCTCAGGCAGGCTTCACAACAAAGACTCATGCGAGCTGGATCTTGGCAGGGACGTAGCCTGCTAAGAAGTGAAGACTCATTTCTTCCACTTGATTAATTTAACTTATAAGAGCTCTCTTCATCTGCTCATCTGACCATCTTTTCCCAAACACGGGATGTCTCAGTAGCTTAGCCTACTTTTCATCTTGCTGGAATCCTTCATGATCATCCTGCCCTCGTTTTCTTCTTCAAAATTAACTCCTAGACCCAGCCCCAAATTCAGCAGTAGATTACCATCCCCTTTCCGGATTCCTCTTTCCTTCCTCAATGTCAGGTTTCTGCTCAGCTACCTACTAGCTACATTCTAGTTCTATGCCTCTATAATGCATTCCCCTGTTGGGCCATGAGATACTCTTTACTCCATCTCTTGCTTTGGCCCTTCTCCCATTTCTCTGTTGGGGTAGGACTCTCCCCATGGTTGTTACCAAGGCCATGAGTGCCTCCTGCTTACTTTCCACCTGCATGATCTTGGAACAGGGGTTCCTGGATTTAAGGAGTTTGGATTCTCTCCTATACTATTGATAAACATACAAACTGGTAGAATGTTTGGTGAATAATTTGATGGTTTTAAGCAAAATAGAAAATGCCTGTATTTTTGACCCAGCAATCCTACTTCCTAAAGTCATTCTTATACAAATACATATTTGCACAAAGATGACCGTTTTACAAAAATGTTCATGGTAGTGTAAATTTGCAGTTGGGGGGGAGCCCTGAAACAATCTACATACCCGTGAACAGGGGCCAGGTACAGTAAATTATAGTACATATACACTATGTTGCGTTATGGGGTCAATTAGAAACAATGAGGTAGATCTATATATTCAAAATTTTGGTTTTACCATTAGTAAGCTGTGTAATCACAGGCAAAACTACCTCATGTCTCTGTTTCTCAGTTTCCTTATTCATAAAAGGAGGAGAACAACAATACCTCCTCCACAAGGATGTTGTGTGAAAAGAATAAGTTAGTTCTTCGTTCATCTCCACTGCCAAGTTTTAGGCCTAGCATGGAGCAGCGCTCAGTGAACACTGTCAATCAATGAATGCTATTCTTTTTTTTTTTTTTTTTTTTAAAGATTTTATTCATTTGACACAGAGAGATAGAGAGAGAGAGAGATCACAAGTAGGCAGAGAGAGGGGGGAAGCAGGCTCCCTGCCAAGCAGAGGGCCCGAAGCGGGACTTGATCCCAGGACCCTGAGATCACGACCCGAGCCGAAGGTAGAGGCTCAACCCACTGAGCCACCCAGGCACCCAATAAATGCTATCCTTAAGTCTTGTGATGTTCTTCTAGCACTGGGTTGGCAAATTTTTTCAGTTGGGGCCAGACAGTAAATATTTTAGGCTTTGTGAGCCACATTTGGAAAGGGCCAAGTAGTAAATATTTTAGGCTTTCTGGGCCATGTGGTCTCTGCTGCAATTACTTAGTTCTGCCCTGGAGCTTGAAAACGGCCACAGAAAATACGTAAACAAGTTGATGTGCATATATTTCAAGAAAACCTTACTTGTAAAAACAGGTGGCAGCTGGATTGGCCCAAGGGCTGTAGGATGTTAATCCCTGTTCTAGAACCTCCATTCTAACATGAATATCTTCACTCCTTCCCTGGTTTCTCCCTTCATATTCAAGAAAAGCTTTATATTACTTGAAAGAAATTATAAAAAGAAAACACCAACCTCTTCCAGATGTTTGGTCTTCTGTAGAATCTGCTTATTCAAGGAGATGACTTTGCGACGATGAAGTTGAGAGGTTCCTAATTTTTCTGGACTTTCTTCGGCTGACAGCTCAGACTGCTGTGGGAAACACAGAGGGCAAGCCCAAAGGATTTAGTAAGCCCACCTCAGTCTGCGTAAGAGACCCAGCCCTGCTCACCCTGGGCAGAGCACTACCTGGCAGCTTGTCCAAACCAAGCCAGCTCAGCCATGGGGTCCTATGCAACACCCAGGTCCAGATGTGAGGAGCCAACACAACGATCAAGACCCTTACCAACGGAATCTGCATTCCTGGCAGAGGGAACGGCATGTGCAGAAGCACAGAAACACATATAATAATATGGTTATGTGGAGGCAACTGGCACCATCAAAGCAGTAACTGTCTGGAAGCACTTAAAATGAAAAGCAACAGCCTATTCACTTGTTTCTCCCCGTCCACGGATCCATTCCCTTTTAACCATTTCTTATTTCTACTCTTTTGGTGTCCACAGATGATAGAGCTGAGAGGGATGGAAGCTGCTGATGGGGCAGCAGGACGGGGGGAAGTGGGGGGAGGCGAGGGGAGGCGAGGGAGAAAAAGGGTTGCACAGGTGGCAGGGACCTGCCAGGCCTTGAAGGGAGTCGGGGAGAGATTTCTCGGTGAAGCAGCAACAGCACTGACAAACCACACAGAGGAGGACGGAGCTTGATATGGACTCTGAACACAAACACCAGCCTCAGGACAAACAAATTAAAAGGTTGATCCTGTTGTAACAGGAGTCCTTCCAGTACTTCTTGGATGGTCATATAAGGGCTTAAATGAGCTTTATTAAACAAACGCCCATTTCTACCACATTTCCCTTTTCAACTGGAAGTATCCCATACCTAACTAAGCACTGACTTTAAGCCCAAGTGCAACAAAACTGTTTGGGTATTCGATTTTTTTCTTGCATGTTTTAACAGTGATCATAAGCCTTGAAAGTCTGGAAAATCTGTCCACGGGGAAAAGAGATGGGAAAGTGAGAGGAGAAACTGGATGGAATAGTCACCATTTATTTTGGTTAAGGATTTCCCTGAATAATTCAGCAGCACTACTAACGGATGATGAGTTTTTGCTACTTAACGGTTCCGGAGGTGGGGAACAACCAGCAGGATGTGGCTGCATAAAACAGTAAGGAACATCACTTTCCATCTCCTAGACTGGTAGGCCATAACAGAAATAGAAAAACTGAGCATTTGGTACTGCAACACACCTTGCCTTGAAAACCAGGATTTCGGAAAATGTCAACTAACATATTCCAGCTTATTAGATCTCTGGAAATTGGAGTTAACATTTAAAAATACATTTGGTCGTATCAAGATATTCACAACCTATAGTCTGGGGAGGGAGCATTGTTTCTGAAAATAATTTGAATATATAAAAAAAGAGGGAGGAGGAAGGACCACTTCCTCTCGATTTCCAAATCACTTGTCAGAAACAATTATAATGAGCTAATTATATCTCCTTTACTTGATCGTGTCACCCTGAACTATGCTATTAACTTGGCCACTTTTGTCTGCTATATATTTAATAGCTTTTTCTTATAGTTCATTTTCAGATTTGGGTTTTAACATCCAACTCAGATTGCTGGACACTGATTTCCAGCATGTCTTTGGCATATCCTCACAGCATTTAACGTAACTTGGAGAATTACCCAAGCCTTCCAGCTCACGATTTATTGACATCTGAAAGAGAATTCCCTGTCCACTGGAATTACCCCACAGGTTATGTCCCTCTGTTTGATGTCAGGATTATCTTGAATATTCTGACCTCCTCCAACTTGCCTCTGTGGCTCTGGACCAGACAGAGCTGTGGGCTGGCAGGATTACCCCCCAGGACTCCCTCTAGTCCACTGGGGCAAGCACATACTCACTCAGTGCTGTTCTGCACCTCTGGCTTGGCTTGATGGTGTCTCCAAGTTTTAGCAGGTCTTCCTGCCAATGAACTGCTTTTATGGCCAGGGTCCTAAGACCATGGAAAGTGTATTTCCCACCAAGTTCTTCTACCTACCTGGCATACCCACAACATTGTTTTAAAATCAAGGCCTCTGACTTCGCTGCCAAGAAATGCTTCTTGCAGGAAAACCAGTAGCTATCTTGATATCTGGAAAGAAGGTTTTGGGGCTGGTTGGCTAGCTCTTTCTTTCTCTTTTTCTCTCTCTCTCAATATCTTTCCATCTAGATTTAATTTTTAGCCACAGGGTCCCTCAAGAGCTTCATGACAGGGGTCTTTGGGGTCAAAATCTTTTTCATAATACTAAAATGTCATTTTTTCATTCTCATTCTCTCATTATTATACAGTGAAGTTTTCCAGATGTTACATGTCATGTATTAGTATCATTGCTTTGACATTAATATATAAAGCATTTATTATTATCCTCTGTAAATGAATTAATATGTAAGCTACTGAGACCTCAGTAGTTTTTAAGAGTTCTTAAAGGGTCCTGAAACGAAAATTTTGAGAACCACTACTTTAATCTAAGGGGACTGGCTCACTTGAGAATCATGTATTGGAACCAACCATGCATTGGGGTACCCTTAACTCCAATCAGAAGAGTGGGCCCACCCATCACTTATACAGCATTGAGAGAGGAAAGTTCTTTCACTAGATAGGTGATTCAGAGAACTATATGCATAGAGAAAATACACTTAGAGTTCACAGAAAGACCTTGAAGTCACTCTACAAACTTAATCTATCTGTTATGATATGCTCTAATAAGCAGACATGGGCTTTCAACATCCTTTCTCTCATTGATAGGTAGCAATTCTCATTGCTAAGTGCAATCCCTTTAATTTTAATCTGCAAAGCATTAATACACATTAATACCAGAACATTAAATGCCATTTCCATATGTGATATCTCTCTAGCCCAATTAAAATGAATAATATGCACATTACAGGCCCATAGTTCACATGAATTTGTAGGTTCCTCTGTTTGCCTTTGAGTCTAGAGATGGTGCTATGCGAAGTGCTTTGTTTAATGGGAAGTTATTTTTCTGCAGATATCATTGTTTATTCTAGAGCTAAACTGAAGAGTCAACCACGTCAATGGAAAGCTGATAGCTCTACTTTTCAAACATACTTTTTGTTAGGCAATCTAGAGACTGTTAAAGGCAGAAACAGGTCTTGAGAGCAGACTGATAAAGGCAGAAACAGGTCTTTAGAGCACCTGGCATCCTGGTCATTGCCAGTCACAGTGAGAAGGGAATTGAAGAAGACGAAGTTGATCTGGAAGGATGAGACAAAGCTGGACAGATGGAGAACAGGAGAAGAAACTTTATAGTAAATTCTTGACAGAAAAAATTTAAATCCTTGGGGCATCTTAACTGATTTCTATGTGAAAAGTGCAGTATCTCTCCAAGAATGCCAATCATCTACAAATAATTCCATTTGTGTTTACACTGGAGGGAGGGCTAAAGAACCAATCTAATTTCGTTCAACAATTTCAGATTAAGAACGTGCTTTCAAAACCACAGAGTGGATTAAGACGACTTCTAGTGCAGATTCAATGTTTCCTAATAACTGACAGATACTCACAACTTCCACTGTTAGGCGAATGAGATTTAAATGTCACTTGATAATATTAGTCTTGTTCAAAATAGTAAATTCCTAAGAGAACTAAAAAATGATTACTTTAGCTAAAACTATATACTTTTATAATGAAAAAGACCCCAAAGGTTATCTACATATCAACCTTCTTCCTAAAATAGGAATCTCTCCTGTATTACTTCCCTCCCCACACTAAAATATGGTTCCTAAGTTGTCAGCAAGAAAGATCCCTATCTCATGATATAGTTCTCTGTCCGCAACAGATGGGACTTCGGTTTCTGGCACCTTGATGAATCTTTCTATTGAAAGCAAATAAACAGATGATATAAAATTAATTAATTAATGGATTGATTAATTAATTTAGTGTGTGCATGCACACAGGAGGTCGGGGGTGGTGGTGCGGGGAGTCCCAGGCAGACTCCTGACCTGAGCTAAAATCAAGTCAGATGCTTAACCGAGTGAGCCACCCAAACAACCCAAAATATTTATTTTTAAAATATTAAAAAAAACCCCTATGAGCTAACAAGAATGTAAGAAAACCTACAAGGCCAAAGAGTTAGTGAAAGTGGAGCTCCAGGAAGGTATATATAACTACTGAGGTTGGCTGTTTTCTTGAAAGTACTTGCCAATACCAGGTGATCTCAAGCAATGATTTTTTTATAATTCAGTAACTGCTTTGCATAAATGAATGAAAGAAGAAAAAAAATCTGCAGTGAGATTTCATAACAGGTCCAGTTCTGTAATCCAAATGCATACACTACCTGGATGGTCAAAAAAACCCACAAGTCAAGACTACGTATGCGATGGACCTCGGCTGGGGTGCCTCCAGATGCTTGCTGGAAATAAAAGCCAATCCCCCCCAGAAGAACAGAGATTCACCTCTAGGCTTCAAAGAATTTCTACAAGTAAATTTTCAGGACACATGAGCTCACAATCCAAATTTGAAAGCATGTGCATAGTAGGAGCAAAAAGCCAGCAGAGACAGAATCAGACCTTGTAAAGACTCAAATGCGTACATGGCCATTCTTCCCGAAGGCAACAGAGGTAAAGTGCAATCACTCTTCCAGGTAACAGATTCACCTATAAGTATCCACAGCTCTTTCATCTCCCCTTTCTGTAAAACATGTCGGTACCCTTCCATCTTGGTTACTACTCTCTAGAAATATGCTAGCTGACAAGGGACCTTTGCAACTCTTGACTGGAGTCTGAGCCCTGAAGACGGGATGGGACTATTCATTCACCCTCTCTGCTTCCACTGGTGAAACGGGGTACGTAAACATTTTTTTTACTATCCCTGACTCCCACTGATGAAATCCCATGAACCTCGAAGACCCATATTCATGCAACCCAGATGCATCTAAGACGCAGCTCTGGGCTCCACAGCAGGCAATGCAGTGTATCTGCCCAGAAAGCACTGTGCATTTAGGAGGCATGAACAAATCCAGAACTCTCCACTCTTCTCCCCACAAACTACCGTCCCGTCAGATGGCAAGCTCACTGAATCCTGAATTGGTGTGACTGATTTTTCTGAAGTAAAATGGAACAGTTCCCGCATATCTTCTTGAACAAATGGATTTGTTTGGGCTCCTAATTTCAATCTAAGATATTTTTGAATGTTGACTCTATTCTCTGGGGTGTAGCCATCTCTTTGTTTTAGCTTTAAATGATGTCCAAATCTGACAAACTCATTCTGTGCCTTTATCCAGATTGATAAAGACTCTAAAAAGGTAGACTGTGCTGTGCGGCTTGAGACAATCCTATTAGGTCGACAACTAATTAGCTGATACCATTTTTTTTTCTCTTTTTATGCCATTATTACTTACTGTATCAGTACCTCAGATTTTAGGAAATCCTGGAATATTTTAACCCCACATTTAGCATCATTCTCTCCAGATTTATAGGGTTCCTTAATCTCTAAATTCAGATTGTAGTTTTAAATCTCTCTATCCCACCTTCCTTTACCTCGTTCAATTACCCTTTAGTCAGATCCTATTATGTGTGAGGCCCAGTGGTAGGTAGTGGGGACACAGACCTTACTCCTGGACCTCCACGGTTCAATCAGGTAAAACCAACTCATGCACAAATAAAGGTGGTGTCCTCTACATTCTCTTCTAACCTAAACTGTGCTTTGGAGGAAGACAGAGTTTTGAAAGGTCTTCTTATTCTGTCTTTCCTCTCTCCCACAAATGGTCATGAAAACCGTATTGTGTTAGGCACTGGGAATATACAATGATCCCAGCTCTCATTTACAGGAAGACAGATAGAGACAAATGAAAACAGCATATTGTCAGTAGTGCTCGGAAGGAGACTACCAGGAGTGGAGCCACACAACATCACAGAAAAGCCCGTCATAGGGAGGAAAGTCACTGGTCCTGGCCACTAGGTGAGTCTTTGCACAAACCTGCAGAGACTTGTCAGCCTCTGCTGAGCAGTCATTATGCATCAGGCAACAGAGATGAGAGTTGCAAGAGGAAACTTGGCCCTCCGGAAGTAGATAGATTTAGGGTGTAACTTAACACTTGTGACCTCGTATGAAGAAATGCAGTCCAGAATGAAGGAGTACAAAAATCCAACCCTGGAAAAAAAAAAGAAGACCCTTTTTTCTATCTGTGGTCACAGCAGGAGGTTCCCAAGAAGACAAATTCTCCCTGGTACCATACTTCTTCCCAAGCTCCACATGCTAATGCTGCTGGAAAAAATGGTAAAAATGCTTTCCTATGTTGGGACTGGTGGGATTAGAAACATTTGCATCTTAGCTGACTAGAAACCACATTGGTTCTGACTCGGGCCTGATTCTTATAACAAAGGAGTCAGGATCTCCCCGTTGCTAAATTTTCCATGATCTGCTAATCTCAGCAAGGTTCCTGGGGTGCAGTAACTTTCCCCAGTCCCCATCCCCCTTAAACTATATCTTTCCATTTCACCTCAACTGGGTATAGTTTTAAAGTCATTCATTCTGCCCATTTATTCCTAGGACAAAAAGTTCAATGTCAACTCTGTTGGGTCGGTGGCTCTGGGAATGCAGGAGGAACAATAAAATGATGACCGGGCCACCCGTTCCTTAACCCTTGACTCTCCTGCCATAAGGATGTATGCCCACGTCACATTTCCACAAGTAACCCGATACCTATGCAGGAAACAGGACTCCCCCCACCCTCCAATCACCAAATACCCTACCTTATATGGCTGTAAATCTATGCCCTGTCTTAACCCAGGTAAAAGACTCCCCCAACCCACTCCTCTCACGACTTCCCCAACTCTCCTCTCTGGAGTCCCGGAACCTCGCTGGAGGGCACCTTTAATAAATCTTGCCTTGTGCCTACCAAGCCTGCTGTCAGGTTTATCTCGCCTGTAAAACCTTACAAACTCTACCAACCAGTTTGCATTGGGCACATATACTGACATTTCAAATGGCAACAGAAACCAAGTAGCAACTGGTATCCATCTGAGATCATATAGGTCATGTTATTCTGTAACTTCTCTGCTTACGGGTTGACTGAAGGCTAACTCGGAGCTCCCGGAGGCAGCAGGCAGCATCTACCTCTTCCTTGTAACAGGACCCTGCAACGGCCCCCACCCCCGGCGGACACTGCTGGAGTATACAGCGTGTGCACAACAGGTGTTGGCCGCAGGAGGAAATCATCCCATCTTGGGGCTCAACTGTCAGTTCGTTGGCAGAAAAGAAGTCAAAGCTCAAGACTGAACATATCTCTAAAATGATACCGATTTTCTTTATAACTGTTTGAAAAAGCTAACTGGAATAGCCCTACCTAGAAATAAGAAACCAGAGTAGAGAAACAACACCACGAAGGCAGTTACTGCAAGAGGACGGCTGATATATTAGCAACTGACACTTTTGGGTCAATCCCATCCAATTCAGTTAGACAGATTCCCTGAGTAGGCACCGGCCATGGTGAGTGCCTAGCATCACCTGGTTTATAACATTTCCTGTGGGGGACCACTATCACCTACTCGCTCTCATGCCAGACAGGCTGCCGTCAAGAGGCAGGCCACCACCTGGCCCAAGCAACTGGACCCCGGAGGTATATGGGACCTAAGCCACGCCAGAGATATCATCCTTAGGACTCTACGCATAGAAGTGGGGAGGGTGCTAGAAGACTGACAGTCTGTGGTGAAGCCAGCAGGTGACAACAGAGAGAGAAACCAAGTGAAGCAAGAGCAGAGATGAGACAAGGCTGCTGGAGTCCCTGGGACCCCTGCATTCACAGACCTCCCAGTTATGATAAACACTCCCTTTTTGCTTATACCATTACGGGCAGCTTCCAGTCCTTGCAAACAGAAGGCTCCCACACCCATACTGTCCAAGTTAGGGAGCGTGGAACTTAGGAGGCAGCTGGTTTTGCATCATAGTGGAATATAAATTATCACAAAGGAGAGGGACAAGGACAAGTGGGACAAAATCCACCCTAATCAAATGTGGTTGTCTGCATTCTCTAGAGGGGACTTAATTTCCTTTGTGTTTTTATATGTGCATTCCTGACCATGCCCTGGCCACGACCTCTTTTTGGCTACACCCAGCTCAATTACCTGAGCACCCCCAGGTGCTCCTGAAAGACATAACTTCAAGACTGGCCGGGCTTCCAATTAAATGCCAGAGAATGGGCCTCAGAATCAAAAGTTCAGAAGCAATGGTGCCAGAATTTCTTAATTGCCGGAAAGGAACATTTCCAAAACCTATTAAGAAAAAAATTTCTTCCACAAATAAGTCCTTTGATGGCTGAAAATTCATCAGGATGTTACATTCTAAAGGTTATAAAAGTGATATGAAAAATCACACATGCACACACCCCAAATAGAAACTTCCACAGCTTTTAGCAGCACAGGTGTGATTGCGTGTGTGTGCCTGGGCCACACCATTTTCATTTTGCTTATTTCTGTGGCTAGTTCCCAACATGACCTGGCGTCTCTCTACTTAGCCTAAGGTAGGCAGCTGGACAGTGACAGAATCTAAAGAGATTTGTCACTGCAAACCTGGAAGGTGGATGAGAAGGATGACGGCAAAGGATGATGGCTGGCCCCTACAGACACTCTACTTTGCCAAGGAGACAGGTTTCAAAGTCAGACAGTCCTGTATGCGAACCTGGAACTTCTTAGCTATGTGACACTGGACAAGTGACTCAACCCTTTAGTGTCCTCATCTGCAAAATGGATATAACATCACACGCTTACATACAGAACACCAACACTGTCAGGTCCTTGCTCCGAGGTTGCAGAGAGCTGTAAAACGTGGTCCACATACTCATAAACAGAGAGTTTCAGCTGCAAGTGAGGAAGTACAATGATGAAGGAAGGCAGATTATATGCAAGAAGGCAGCACACTGCTCTGAGAATTCACAAGATCGTAACATACAAGGCACTGAGCACAGAGAAGGCACTCAGGATAGATTCTTCTGATTCCCCAAGGCAGATCTGTGCTTCTAGATTAACAAAATGTTCTAAGATTCTATCTCAGGAAGATGCTGACCAAGGAATGATTTAGCTGGCTGTCACGTATTAAAGTGGTTGAAATGATATAGGGTTCATTAGTAAGTGGCATTAGGGAGAGTCCCTTCTTGTCCTTCTAGGGGACCTGGCTACTTCCTTGGCTCAGCTTCCTTCCCCTTCTTCTGACACAAGCTAGTGCAGGATCGTAGAGCAGAAGTGGGTTTTGGACAGTCAAGTTTTTTAGTGTTCTGCAAATGACAGTCATAGACTCTCCTTCCCTATAAAAATGAAGGCTAAGATGCAGCGAGCGTATTAGACATCAACACCAAAAAGCACAGCAGTGTCTCATCTAGCGCATTCTGGAAAGGGCATTACCCTTCAGAAAAGAAGGGAGATGGTGCTCTTTGGCCGAGAGCCTACATGAACTCATGAATTATATATCTGGGAGCTTCTTCACATTCCTCTTCCCTGCTGCTTTACAGGAACCATATTAAATTGAGTTACATATCTCAGAGGCTTGCTTTGAAACACATGCGTTATTTATCATGTTACACTGTTAGAAGAACTTGTGAACTTTACAAATCAAAGAGAAGCCTGCACATGTGTTTTCCCACATTTTTTATATCCTAATGCCTGTCAGCTTTCCAAGCACCAGGCCGGCTGTTCGATTCACTGCCTGCTCACAAAATCATTTTCACTCTTTCATACTCCCAAAACTATCTTGTCCCTTTTCTCCACTAAGCAGAAATCCATCCTGTTACCAGATTAATTTGGGTTTCTTACAAGTACCTCTGAAGGCCTCCCTCTGGGGCATCCCTCAATCCCATCTCCACTTCCAAGGGATTCGTTACGGAAACCCGAAAGGTGAGGGCATGGACTTTTGATAAGCTGCCAGTGCCTGGTATCAGCCCAATTCATGGCAGTAAGATTTTTTTTTTTAAAGATCTTATTTATTTGACAGAGAGAGATCACAAGCAGAGAGAGAGAGAGAGAGAGAGAGAGAGGAAGCAGGCTTCCCACTGAGTAGAGAGCCTGATGCGGGACTTGATCCCAGGATCCTGAGATCATGACCGAAGGCAGCGGCTTAACCCACTGAGCCACCCAGGCGCCCCATGGCAGTAAGATTAAAGCGGAAACCAAACAGTGTGGTGGACAACCCTAGGAAAGCCCTATCCCCTCTGCCTCCTGGTGTTCAGGCCTTCATGTAAGCCCATTCCCTGAATGTGGATGGGACCTGTGACCTGCTTCTAACCAAGAGAAGACAGTGAAGTGATGGGATATATGTGAGTGCATGCACCTAGCTGTTATATAGAACTACAACGTCTAGCCTATGAGGAGGTGCTCTTCCTTGTGATCAAACAAGTGGTGATTTGGGGAAGGCCACATGGCAAGGAACCGAGGGTAGCCAGCAGCCTGCAGGCAGCAAGAGCTGAGGACTTCAGCCAACAGGCTGAATCCTGTTAACAACCACATGAGCTTAGAAGTGGATCCTGCCCCAGCTGAGCCTCAGATAAGAAAGCAGGCCCGGGCAGCACTTTCACTGTGAGAGCCCTAAACAAAAAAATCCTGCTATTCTGTGCTCAACTGTTCACCCCCAGTGACTGTGAGATAATAAGTGTGTGTTGTTGGGGAACCTGGGTGGCTCAGTGGGTTAAGGCCTCTGCCTTCGGCTCAGGTCATGGTCTCAGGTCCTGGAATCAAGCCCCGCATTGGGCTTTCTGCTCAGCACGGAGCCTGCTTACTCCTCTCTCTCTGCCTGCCTTTCCACCTACTTGTAATCTCTGACTGTCAAATAAATAAATAAGCAGAGGAGAAGTAAAGCAGCCTCTGGCATCTGAGCGCCAACCTGGCCTTCTAGACAAGACCTCGATGTTGCTGGGAGCTGCCCTGCACATCCTAGATCTTGTTGCTAAACATAGGTAATTTCAAAGAATGTCAACATCACACAATGTCTTGAAGATGAAGGAAAAGACATGAGCATTCCGTAATCATGTCTGAACATGGACAAAATCTCATAAATGCTCAAATCGCAAAAATGACCAAACATACCCCTATGCTGGCTAATAACAGTACACAGCTTTAACCATGATTCATTACCTCATCTTTTTAATTTTTTTCATTTCCCCATCTTACTAAATTTATTTAGACAATCATTTATAGGATCACCCTTCCTTAAAACATCCAACAGACAGCAAAGCCCTACTTTCTTGGTCCTTCCCACAAATCACCTAAAACAAGCCAGAATCCCACAATAAGTCTTTCCTAATGCTTCCTTACTGAGATGTTGCATGGCTCCCCACCCGTGCACAGTCTCCCCCACCAGCACCAGCAATAAACCCGACTGTTCAACTACAGTTGTGCTCCTCATGCTCTCTGGTGAGAGGCCACTGATAAAACAGGAGCAAACAATAAAGCAAACAACAACTACAACAAAGCCACTTCACCATGGAACTTGCACAAAATTAGAGAAGTATAAACCAATAAAGTAAGAAAGAGTCCATAAACAGTTTAAATTAGATAAAAACCACAAAAATACAATAAGCTATCTCCAAGTAAGTATAAAGAAATTATGAATAAATGGTATTAGGAGAGTGGATAGGAGGAGGAAAATTGGCATGAATCCCATTTTAGAATAAATAAAAGTGAACTCCACATAAGTTTTTTTTGTTTTTGTTTTTTTTTAAGATTTTATTTATTTATTTGACAGAGAGAAATCACAAGTAGATGGAGAGGCAGGCAGAGAGAGAGAGAGAGGGAAGCAGGCTCCCTGCTGAGCAGAGAGCCCGATGCGGGCCTCGATCCCAGGACCCTGAGATCATGACCTGAGCCGAAGGCAGCGGCTTAACCCACTGAGCCACCCAGGCGCCCAACTCCACATAAGTTAAAGAATTAAACATCATCAGTAAAAGATGAACTGAAATGTAATGGATTACTTATTGGATCCATGGAAAGATGATGACCTGGTCACCTGGAAACTATAATAAAAAGATCCATTGATTTACATACAAATTCCTTCTTTATAATGAAAAGCAATCAAAAATAAAAAAACACTGGGTGTTACATGCAACTAATGAATCACTGAACACTACATCAAAAACTAATGATGTACTGTATGGTGGCTAACTTACTGTATATTAAAAAAAAAAGCCAAGAAATACTTTAGTGATGAAATATATAAATCTAGAATATAGACTATATTCAAATTTTTAAAAATTTTTTATAAACATACATTTTTATCCCCAGGGGTACAGGTCTGTGAATCGCCAGAGACTATATTCAAATTTATATGCAAAACATCACATATCCAAAAGATAAATGAGTACAGATAATGACAATTTATATAGTACAAAACAGAGCAAACAAAAATATGGAACCATGGCCCATCCTCTCAGGAGCAGAGGTGCTATCTTATAGCTACTAAAGTAGCAAGTTAGACAAATGAACAAAGTTGGAAATGTGGGGCCATGGTGAAGCCCCTTTATCACTGACAGTATTGTGTGTTGTTACAACTTATTTGTAAAGCAACAAAGAGAGATAACCCAACACCCAACTCCTAAAAAAATCTCTTGGTAGAAACTATCTGCTCAGAGTTTACTACAGCATTATCCACAGTGGCAAACACAGACAACTTAGAAGTCGAACAACAGGGAAATGTTTGAGGAACTGGGCTGTATTAACACATGAATTATCTAGTATTCAAATAAGTGCAAAGGCTAGAAACATAAAAAATGTTTAGGATTCGACATGACAAAAAAAAATGCAGACTATAAAAAGCAAATGAAGGTGAGTATCAGCTAAAAGCTCTCACGTGCCAGACACTGTTTGAGGTATTTAGTCACATTTCACTTAATCTTCACAAAATCCTGACAGTGAAGTAGTATTATCTCCATTTTACATAGGGAGATAGGAGGACAAAAAGGGGTTAAATAAATTGGTCAAGGTCATACAGCTAGGACGTAGACAGATATGATCTAAGACATGACTTCAAATGCTGTCTTTTTAACTGTACCACCCGACTTCTTGATGCCCTACCTGATGGCTGCAACTAGGAACCACCATGGAGATGTGGGACCAACCCTGGAGGGTAATATGCAAATGTGAGATGACTCTGATATGAGAATAAGATTAATAGGATATAATTTAAAAAAGCATTACCTTTAACGCTATATGATCTACATACATAATGCAAAAACACAATCAAGCAGTGAACCCTGAACCTCTAATTCTTCATTAGCAGTTTAATTACTTATGTCCTTGGAAAAACACTGGTTCCAAACTACTTCCAACGTCACTCTTTTCTGGCAGAATGGAATGTAGGTAGAGAGTGCAGTCACAGGTCGTGGGTACAGATCACAGTAGAAGGGTGAGGAGGGAAAGTTCAGGGGATAACAGACCCAAAAGGAGACACAGACATGCAAGAGCTGACTGGGGAAAGAGGTAAGCTTCAGGACTCCCAGGCAAAGAGAGGCATATGACCAACAAAGGAGGGTCAGCCTGCTTGGTTTCCCTCTTAAAATAATCTGAGCTCTTATCTACCGGCAGTGGGTGAGTATGAAAACAAAAGTCAGGGCCCCTGCAGTGAGTACCCCAACTTCTAGTTGTTTTTTTAAAAAACTGGATTCATCAATGCTATGTGGCAATATAAAGGCAAGAGCCATCCAATTGTGTGCTGACCACCAATCAAGAAACTTCCTTTTTGGGGCAATGTATAAATCGTTCTCCCCAATTACACTTTCAAGGCTTTTAAGCTGATCTGTAACTTTGAGGATTATCTAAGTCCTTTTCCAGTCAAATCTCTGAGGACACTTTGACTACTGTCATCTCTCCTTGGTGGCAGACTGAAACAGAGGACACTTTGGACTCCATGAAAGCTGGATTAGAAAACCCGTATTAAGCAGCACTGACTTGGCGGGTAGCGGGTAGGGGAAACGTGAGAATCACACCCCCGGACTTTCTAAGCCATTTTACTCATTGTATTGCTCAAAGACCCCCCATTGGTGGGAGGTGACCCCCTGCAGTGTTTACAGAAGGTCATAACTCTCAGTTTCAGGAGACATCCTTTCCCCAAGTACATCATCTCTGCAAAATCACTTGAGAAGAATATTGCATGGAGGGCTGGAGCATAACTAATTTGTCGTCAAGGCTTCTGAGACAGGGAAGGCAATGCTGGATGCTTTAATACACATCAACGTTTTAGGGCGATGGACTTGAGTATGGCTGGGAAAGGAAGGATGTGAAACAATGCCCTGTAAATCTGATTTCACCGATACTACATCTCAGCCGGACCAGAATCAGTTATGTGCACAATGATTAATCACCATCTCCCTGAAATAGTCAAGGTCCTGCTGCCTATTCTTAGGATAGAAAAAAATCTAACACTGAAATATAGCTTTTAGGCTTTAGTTCATTCTATACCCTTTTAATAAAGTGGAACAAAAAATTTTGCCTTGGGCTTGGCTGAGTTATGGGGTTTGTCTCCTAAGTGGCAAAAGCTTATTCTTCTACCCAATCACCAAACTGAGCCCGAGTTATAAGAAGCCTGGTAGAGAAGGAAAAATGCCTATGCTATACCTCAGACATCAATTTATCAGATGTGATCCTTGCTCTGAGAGACAGGCTTTCTCTTTATATGTATAGAAAAATAGGCACTGCAGAAGAAAATTAACTGAGCTAACGGACAAATGCTGACGGCTTTGCATGGCGTGCATGTCTCTGATAAATGTCGCTGGTGAATTACAACGTGACTCCATCAATGATATGGAAGGGTATAGGGACACAGAAGAGATCCTGGGGGCATGACCTGAGGCTAAGACTCCACCTGGGGCCCCACATACCTTCTCTGCGTACTCGGACACGATCTGCTTGATCTCGGCGGAGCAGAGTCCCACGATCTGGCCTACGGAGCTGGCAGTGAGGCGGCTCTGCAGTCACGGGGAGGGGGGGTTCTTAAGGCCATGCCTTGTCTTTCACAGAACTGGAAAATCTGAATGCTCTGAGTCATATAGCAAAAATAGATAATACTCCAGGGGAGGAGGGGGAATACTCTGGGCTTTGTTTAGGTATCTATCAACAAGGAAAGGGGAAAACAAGCCGTGGGGCAAATGGTAAGCCATCTCTCCATCATGTGAATCATTCAGATGTTTGTGCCAGATTCTTCCTGATCCCTGGGAAATCATTCTTTACCCCAAATACCCCATCTCAGGGTCTCTTCCTGAGCAGAGGAACCTGGAAGTCTTAGAACTGAGGGGAAGAAAAAAATACACATGGGACAGAAACAGGAATCTTAGAGCTCTCCAAATACCTCATTACTGCCACAGGCTTTTCCTGCCCTAAAAAGGAGGGATCCTTTCAAAGCCCTTGGTTAAACCTTTTGGACAGGCCCCGAGGTCTGGGAAGACCAGTGAAAAATGTGGTGTTGTATTTTCTAAGCCGATGGCGTGGGAAGGACGAGGGTTGTTCTGGCATGGGTGGTTGTGGAGAGGCAGGGCTGAAGCACGGCTCCTCTACAGATGTCCTTGTGATGCCGTCCCAGCAAGGACATCCCACTCTCACAAGGGTCCTTGCAGATCCCCAGAGGTTCCCATGGACGGCAACACTATGCACTGGGAGAAAGCTTCCTAAAAGACCCTAAGGAAAGAGGAAGCACTGACTGCTAAAAAGACAGGGCCCTGATGAAGGAGGTCCCTCTGGGAGGAGGCTCCCTGGAGTAGCAGAGGGCGGTTCCACATCCCCACCTCCACATGGCACCACACACACAATGCCCCCCTCACCTCCTCATTGGCCATGGCGGTCATCTTGGTCATCAATGACTGGATACGCTGCTGGAAGAACGGAGAGAAGTAGCAGAAGTACGTAAGGCTTCTGCAACGGGTCTACACAGACTTTTGCGGTGCAATCCAAGGTTGTTTACTTGTTCTCTCTAGTGAGGCTCATGAGGGAAGGGGTGAGGAAAGGAAACTGGAAAGGGTGTGAGAGGCCAGCTAACAGCAGTGGGGTGTGGGAGGCAGCTGGCCGTTTGCAAAGCTGGGGGTGAAGGGACAATTTCTCCCCAGATGCCTGAAACAGAAGCCCCAGGGGACCTACACTGGCCACACACCTCTTCAGCAGCTTGAAGCTCATCTTCCTCACGGGCATCAGCTTTTTCTGCAGCCGAGAGCCCTGCGGGAAGGACCGTCTTCTTGTCCTCGGCCTGGAAGGGAAGATGCAAAAATAGCTGGGCCCTGGAGATGAAGACTCAGTGGAGAAAGGCTGACAATGCAAAGAGGCACAGATCTGTGAAGGACAATATGCAGATCTGGAAAGGTGAACCAGTCCCTGCCAAAGAGTGGGGGATCCAGGGACCTGAGCTTCCAATCCTACCACAGAACGAGCAGGTCAAGGTCCAGGCCTTGGCCCATGCCTCACGCCATTGCTATACTGCTTGCTGGTTCAGTGCCTATCAGGTCGCATGCATTTGCCAGACTCCTCCTTTGACTGGGTCTCCTCCCTGCCTTAACGCCTTCAAGAGCAAATCACTGCCTAACAGAGTATATTTTTCAAACGGCCACTTGAGACCCACTGGGGGACATGCAAGTCCTTTAGCAGGTATGGCCAGCATCTATAGACATGACACGAAAATAAGAGAACAGGACACATCAAAGTGCTTTACACATAGTAAAGGGTTAGGCACTGCTCTGTGAAACCTTTATTTTGGAGCGGTCTGTGTGTGTACTGAATCATGATGAAAAACAGAATTCTTACTGCTAAGGGTAGCCAACAAAGTTTAAAAACCACTGGCCTGAAGGATAAAAATCGAACTACTTCACCTGGTGATCCAGCTTCTGGCTCTGGATCCAGCCTCAGGCTCTAAACATACCCACCGCCACACTCAAGACACCTGCATGACCTGAAGCTTCTCAAAACTGCACTGCAAGTCAAGAAAGCTTGCTTCTAGTTCCGTGTCTGCCACCTTGCAGCGGGGTGACCACAGGCTTACCTTCTCTGGATATCAGGGTCCTCTTGGATTGAAAAAGAGAAATGGCGGTCTCAGACGGCCTCCTTAGACCGACCCAATTCTAGAAGGCTTTTCTATAACCTGCCTGTAACTGACCCCAGGGAACACTGTGAGCTCCTCACTGAGGGGGATATAGGTATCCCCTGATTTCAAAAACTCGTGTTAGGCCACTTTGCTTTCACAAAAGACCCCTATTAGTACCTGTTGTTGCCGATCAAAAGAAATCTGAAAAGGATTTTCGCTTTTACAAAAAAAGGTGAAAGCGAAAACAGTTTTCAGCGTTTAGCTGTGAGCCATTAGGAGGGAGTGTGTAACCTGGGCAATGAAAGCGGGCTGCTGAGCTCCTTCCCTGGGAACGACATTCAGCATCTCAGCATCAAGCTGTAAGAGCTTCGAACTGTATCCAAGCATCTGTGCTTTGTCTCAATTTATTTTGTGTGTCTGTTGGCAAGGCTTGTATCAGAAAAGCCTAAGACTTGACTTTTTGGGTCTAGGAATGCTCACAAATTTTTCATATAAACTGATGGCAATTGCTTCTTTGCTTTATACCATTCTGCCTTATAAAAGGCTTTACAGCTACACTCTACTTTGGGATAGTAGAGGAAACCTGTATCTGTATTTGTAGACAAGCCCAAAGTGAATACCATTTAATGAGCATCGCATGGCTTTTCCAAACATCATTAATACACCCAATAACTATACGCACAGACATTCTTTTTCAGACTAAATTACATGCCAAATTGAAAGTACACATCAAATTCTTATTACGTATCAGATGCCACCTGACATACACAAATCCAGAAAACCCTTGCTTTGGAGGAAATGACTGTTTAGTTAAAAATAAAAACACAATGGTTGCAAAATTAAATAACGAGAAGACCGAAAAAGAAGGTACCCTAATCAATGACTGGCTGCCCCGAACTACCACTGCCCCTGATAAAACAGCTCATGCTTATTTGGTATCTCCCGTGTCATTCTCCCCACCAAGGCTGTGAGGGGGTACAGTGACCACCCCTCCTTTACAGACGCCGTGAACTGAGGCGCAGTGAGTAAGTACACTGTCCGAAGTCACACAGAGAAGGGATCTGAAACCAGCCAGCCTGCCTTTGGCACACATGCTCCTATTCACTCTCCGTGCCCTCTGCCAACTGAGACAGCAATCACCACATAACGCAGGAGGCTGAGAGCCAGGCAGGCTTCCTGGAAGGATCAAGGTTCTGCACAGAGCCGGGGCGGCAGGAGAACAGAGCCTAGAGAGGAAGTGTCCTATGCAAGGAACTCTTGGGAGTCTGATGGGGAATGAGGGAAAAAAAGAGTACACATGGATCTCAAACTATAGGACTCTGCTTTTTAAGAGCCAACAACAACTTTAGTCAGCATTCCATTATTTAAAAGGCAGTGGTTAAGAGCACAGGCTTTGCTGTCCCACAGACCTGGGTTCAGATTCTTATTACTTCCCTTGAGGGGCCTGCGTGATTGTGGACAAATCCCAGAGCCTCTCTGAGCCTCACAGCTTTCTGACCTCAGCTTTTCTGAAAAAAGGTAGTGTCTTCCTCACTGAGTTGCTCAGGGAAGTAAATGAAGAAAGGACATGCAGAGCCCTGCAAAAAGGGGCTGAGGCACAGTATGGGGTCTGGCACTGTAAGATGCACATGCCCACCCTGCAGCTGATGGCTAAGGCTCATCAGTAAACACATACATTATGGGAGGTTTCTGAGACTGCCGTGTGAAGTTAGAACGCCCACTTCTACTTCCCTGAGTTCTCCACACTAGGCTGTCTTAGGGCAGGCCTGCAACATGCGGCTGTTTTGTTCTACATCACCGGCAGCACTCTGCTCACACCTGTCTAGGGTCTCCCTCCTCCAGTGGGGAGTGCCCAGGGCCCTGCAGCAGACTTCATCTTCATACCTCTGGAGTTAGGAGAGCCCAGCTGGTTGTCTCTGGGGCCATGAATTCCAGCCCTTCCATGAGGCTGCTGCTTCAGCGCCCTGGCCCACGAGGGTGGCAGACCGCAGCTAGTACAGGGAGATGCAGTGGCCCCAGGCAGCTGCCACATCCCCGCCAACCCAGGTTGCCCAGGGACTGGAGCCCGGGTCACTGTGAAGCCGCATCCCCCCATTCTTGCTAAGCCCGGGGCCCATCCGCATCAGACAGAGGCAAAGGGGAGGGGCGCTTCCATCTCTCCAATGTTCTCTCCCATTATCTATGCTTTTCTTACCTTCTCTGTTTTGCTCTGGCGGCTAAATCCATATCTCCTGCAGGCCACAAAAAAGGGGAGTTCAATTACTATTCGAAAATCACACCAATGTGGTCAAATGCATTTGGGTTGGATTTTTATATGAAAAGCACCAAAGAAAATTTAAGCCTTATGGTAACTGGAGAAAATGTTTTAAGTGCCAAACCACAGACAGAGGCCACTGTTTTTGAATGAAGGGCCAGCCATTCTACTAGCCAGGTGAACACTATGACCGGGAGCTCTCCGAGGGAACACAGTGCAATGTTCTTTTTTAAGTGCAGCCATTCCTCCCTGAATCAGGAACTGTATTTCAGGCCCAAAGTTTAAGCTAAAAGCCTTAAAACTTTCTGTATGAACAAATGCAAGTGTGTTTGCTTGGGGTAAGGATGCTCCCTAATGGTTCTGTTCAGAACCTGGAGTCCGGCCTATTTTTCATTCTCCAGCGTTGCCCAAGCATGATGCCAACAATGTTATGTGTTCACTTCAGGCAACCTTACATTCAAAGAAATTCACAAAAGCACTTTACTTTAAATTAGTTTAAGTTCTTCTTCTTCTTCTTTTTTTTTTTTTAAAGCAAGTATAGCAATGTGCAAACCATTCAACCTGAAACAAAAAGCATGATGCAAAACACCACACCTCACTTACCTTCAAGCAGTTTCTAAAGAGATAAAGGTACATGCAGCCATTTAAGGAAAGCAAAGGAAGGATGCCTGCTCCGCCCTTGCTCAGGCTGGGCCTCAACGGGCTGGGCCTCACCGGCTGGGCTGGTGCACTGGCCTCCAGGCTCACTGCACTCCCACTCCACCTCACTCCCTCTCCGGCTCCCCAGCAGCCTCATCTGCACACGTCAATGGCCTCTTCACTAGGCCTCTTCCCTCTTCACTAGGGCTTCCCTTCTGCACCTTCACTAGGGCTTCCCTTCTGCAGCTCTGCCTAGCAACCCCTTAGCCTCACCTTCTCACCTGCCATGTTCCCGTGTGGTCACTGCCTGGCAGACCGCTGTGCACACACGGGCTGTTCTCCTGCTTTCCATTCACGCCCACAACTCTGCTCTCAAGCCCCCTCCTCTCTGAAGCATGGCCCATGAAGGACAATCTGCCTGGACCAATCCACCCCACCTCTGTCGTGCCCCATCCACCCTGCCTTCGACGGCAAGCGCGTCCAGCAGTCTGTGTGCCTGTCTGCACCCTCTTCCCTGAGGGCATGAGAGCTCCTTTTACATTTTGTATTTCCAGTGCACACTGAACAAATAAACTGAACAGAAGTGGAAGAACATGCGGGAATCCAGAAGCCAAAGCATCACCTGGCCTTGGGGGAGGCTGTCATGTAACTGGAGAGACCCCAGAGTCCCAGCTGAGCACAGTGTGCCCCTTCATTTGGCACAAATGTACAGATAAGTGCAGCCGACTAAAGGTAAATTCGGAGTGTCCACACGGTTTCTGAAAGGCCCTGCGGCAGATTCTGTGCATTCGTTTCACAATGTCTGAGGCAACTCCTTATACTGCAGAGGTTGGGAAACAAAGACTCTTGTTTTTCTTTCTTTTTTTTTTTTAATGCAGGGGAAGGGCAGAGGGCGAGAGAGACTCTTAAGCTGGCTCCACACTGAGTGCAGATCCCAAGACAGGGCTCGATCTCATAACCCTGAGATCATGACCTGTACTGAAATCATGAGTCAGACGCTTAGTGGACTGAGCCAGCCAGGAGCCCCCAGAAACTCTAGTTTCTACACTCGGGCGCACCAAGGGCTGCGAATGCTACCCTGAGTTCCAGCAATCAGGGGCGCTTCCCGGCCATGTGAATGAGCAGCAGCCAGCTGAGGAGAGAGGTATGCTGTGCTGTCTGGGTCACAGAAGTAACCTGGTTCTGGGGCCAGCAGCTGTGGCAGTGGCATCCTGATTCCGGCTGAAGTGGTGTGGTTTCTTTGTGAGCAGCCATGATGCTGGCATCCCAACCCCTCAGGCCACTAGCTAGCTTCCCCATGGTGGAGGTAGAAGCAGCATCCTTGCTTGGTTCTGATGTGCTGCTTGGGCAGGGACCCCACCCAGCCTGGATCCCACCTCTCAAACATTCCCAAGGATCCATGGAGTCAATCCCTTCTGCTGGAACTAGCTGGAGGGTTTGTGTTCTCACACAGCGATCCCTGACCAATAGAGGATCTCACCACAGTTCCCCATGCCTAGAAGTAACCTTGTACCTTGGGTGTCCTTGGTCTAGTCTGTGGAGACCCTTAGGGCAGATGACATATCCTCAGACAGAGAGGCCTCATCTAAGGAGCCAGAAGTTTTTGGATTTTCCAAATAAAGCAGTAAGCAACTCAATGTGAGTGACTCAGTTCCTGCCTCTTCTACTCCTTGGTAAAGACAGAGGTTTTGGGAAGAAGCTTCTGACCACCCAAAGGCCTGGGTTAGGCACCAGTGTGCTCATCCCAAGGGCTACACTAATTACATCTGATCCTACAAATCTGTCTGTTACACTCCTGGAAGGAGTACTTCACTCATTTTTTTAAATAGTTTCTTAAACTGAAAAATGATTCGTATCACATAAAATTTACCATGTGAAACTATACACTTCAGTGGTTTTTGGGCAGATTCACTATTTGTGCAATCATCACTATCTAATTCCAGAATAGTTCCATCACTCCAGAAAGAAACTCCATAGCTATCAGAAGCTCATCTCAAATCCCCCTTTCCAGCCCCTGGCTACCGTTAACTGATTTTCTGTCTTGAGGGATTCAACTGTTCTGGTGATACCATATACACAGAATCTTGGGTAGCCTTCTGTGACTGGCTTCTTCACTCAGCAGGGTTCAGACAGCTCCACTGACTTATGTTTCCCCAGCACCTAGAACAGTGCCTGGCACATAGTAGGTACTCAGTCAATGTATGCTGAATGAGTAGAGTCCAGATGATTTTTAAAAAAATCTCCTTCTCCATGTGTCATGGTGACAAGGCTTCCAGGACAAAGAGCTGCCCTCGGTTGCCTATTAATGCCTGCCTCATTACGTTCACTGGCCAAGATGTCTCCGGGAGACTTCCATGTTGTTTGAGCTTCACCAGGAGAACATGTATCCCTTTCTGGCCTAGCATCCCTCACAAAGAACAAGGGGATGCTTCCCCTTCTTTCTGCCACAAGCATTTACTTCACTTTTATCTTTCACAGGTGTGCTGCTCTACCCTCCCAACTCCCTCTCCTCTTGCCCTGTCTTCCCTGCCTCTTCCTCACAAGGGCTAGCCCGAGATCAGTGCTGCCAGATGCTTTAATTTGTTCCCACCTTTCCCTGTGTTAGCTCTGAGCCACCAGCCCCGCTGATGTCCTACCCTGTCAGCACCGACAGAACTCTGGTCTCTCACCGCCCACCTTACCTCCTCACTTCCTACACCTCACACTTGATCTTTAACATCAAGGAGGTACATCTTCTAGAATAGCACAGTCTAAAAAAAATGTAATGAGAGCCAAATAGATAATGTTAAATTAGTAGGTTCACATATTCAAATTACTTCAAACTTAAACTTTTCCCAATAACTAAATCAAGCGTGAGTCTTTAAATGTAACTTAATTAAAATTAAAATCCTGTCCTTGAGTCACACTAGTCAAACATCAAGTACTCAACAGCCACATATGGCTAATACTACAGCACTGGAGATCACAGTTCTAGAAAACAAACTAACCTTCAAAAACAACTGCTGCAGGGCAAATTAAATCTGGTATCAAACTATCTGAAATCCTGAACAAAACAGGGGCATAATTGCCCTGAATTGGGGGGTGGGGGGGAGGGATAGGGTGGCTGCATTACGGACATTGGGGAGGGTATGTGTTATGGTGAGTGCTGTGAATTGTGTAAGCCTGATGATTCACAGACCTGTACCTCTGGGGCAAATAATACATTATATTTTAATAAAAATAATTAAAAAAACCACACTAAATTGTATGTATTTAACAAGTGTAATGGGATGAGTTTTGACATATATATGTACATCTGTGAACTTAGATTTCTTTTAACTCACGTACTGCTTTTATACATACAAAAAACCAAAACTCAACTAAATAAAGCTCCAGTGTTCCTAAAACACAACACAACAAAACAAAACGCAATGCCCTAAACAGTAAGGACTGTGGACCCTGTTCTCCGTTCATTCCACAAGCATGTACAAGATACCTTCCATGAGCACGACACAGGCCTTGCCATCACAGAGGATATAAACAGGTTGCGAGAGTCACGTCATATTTCATTTACTAAGGAAGAGAATGACTTCAAAGCAACTAAAATCAGGTCTCAAATAGTGCGGAAAAGGCTAATGCCAGGATTCTAGTGGTTATGCTTCAAAATTCCACCTCTAGGTTTTTGGAGAGAGTCACAGGCCCAAGGTACAGTCACTTGCTGCTGTGACAGCAAACCGAGACTCAGAGTTTCAACCCCTCCAGGAGTGGAATTTCAAGTCAAACAATCTAGGATTTTCTGGACAGAGGTAATCTGTCGTAAGGGCCCTCTCCATCCTCCAAAGGAAGATGAGGTAATCACCTAAAAAGACTCCTTTTCTTCCCCCTAAAGGAAGGTGACCTTGACTGAAACAATCCTTTGTTTTCTTTTGCTAGTAACTTCGTACCCTATCCTCCTTCCTATAAAAACCTACTGTTTTGTACAGCTCGTGGGAGCTCATTTCTACTTGCTTCATAGGAGGCTGCTGGGTTCATGAATCACTTAATAAAGCCAATTAGATCTTCAAATGTACTTGGCTGAGACTTGGGCTTTAACAAAGTCAAATATACTGCACATAAAATGCATTTCCCCACAGTGGTAGTTCTACAGCACAGGTAGGTGTTTTAATTTAGCTCCTAAAAGCTGACTGGACGCATAACAAAACTGAAATAGTATAAACTTGCAATTTTGTTGAAGTCTAAAATCAAAACCATGAGTCTTGTTTTTCCAATACCATAACACTTAAACAAATCTATCCAAACGTGAACAGGCATACACAGCATGGCTGACAGGATTCAAAGTCCAACTTCATTTCAGCAAATAAGTCAAAAAAGGTGAAAGAAGCTGGAACACTGACCTCAAAGCCACATGCAGTGTGGGGCCTAGGCTAATGAGCAACCTTCAACCCCAAAGAGTTTCAGACCGTCTTACTCCAGGAGTCAAAATACTTGCCCTCTTATCTAGAGGTGAGATACAGAGGAAACCAGAGGCATAGACAAGAGATGGGGGATGTGGATTCTTAGGTGGTGGGGATGAGCAACTCAGGGGTGCCATGATGTTCACACCAAAGGGAGAGACAGGATGGAGGGTGAGTCCCAGGGCCAGTGGAGGCCCAGCCTTGCTTGACTGGGGAAGGGAAGGAGGAAGAGTGGGTTAGACCTCTCAGCAGGGGTTGGGAGGGACTAGTGTTAGGGGTACAGAGTACAGGGACAAGGAGAACTAAAAGAAGAGGTGCATTTGAATCTACAGGTCATATTTAAGGGCATTTGAGAACTGAAAACTGTTGCTACTGCTGACAGAGCTTAGCAGTTGATATTTACTGTTTTCTGCACAGGACAAACTACTCAGAATTCTTCACATGTAATCCTCATTTAAAGGGCAAGGCCATTTGTCTAGGGGACAGTACTGACCAAACCCTGAGGAGAAAGTCTGAAGGCCAGAAAGGAGGTGAGGGCTTTCCCAAGAAGGGGGAATGCTGGAGCTTTAAGTTTTGTCCAATATGCTCTGTTAGTTTTAATGATCACTCGCTTCTTGTTCAGTGTCAGACCAAACAATAAAGACTGGGCCTGTCTTCCTAAAACCAGAGCCGAACTTCCCCTGGAGGCTCAAACAGTACTTGTAGCTAATGATAAGAGCATGTTATCAGGGTCCAACAAACCTGAGTTCAAGTCCCAGTGTGAGGCTCTTAATAATTCTTAAGAGCAGTTAATAATTGATGTTGGGCAGGTTACTTCTTAAATTTTCTGATGCATCTTTACTATTTTCAAAAAAAGAGAAGTGAGGTGACTGAACCATCAGAAGGTCCTAAGCATCCACTTCCCCACCTCTCACAAACTCACCATGATCTCATCAGGAAAGCTAAAGAGAGAGAAAAATAACCTCTCTCCTTAAAAAAAAAAAAAAAAAAAAAAAAAAAAATCCTTCAGCGAACACCCACTCTAAGATCAGAACTCATCAGAAGTCAGCCTGACCCCACCAACAGGAACCGAGACTGACATCAATACACTCTGCTCTTTCTTACGCTCCAAATTTGAGAGGAGTCACAAAAGAAAACCTGTGCATTGCTCCCTTCCCTAGAGAAATCCCCACCAGGCTCTGGACCCTAACTGTACCAACCACTCCTCAGGATGGGCAGGGACATCCTGAAGTCACCCAGTAATCACAGGACAATAATGACTGCCCTCTATGACACATGCCAAAGAGCCAGTTTAAAACTGAGAATCTTAAAAAAAAATAGTGAAATATTGTCAGCCTGGTCTCGGTCAGGTAGACAATTCACCAAATCTCTGACTCCTTTTCATCCCCAGGAGCATGTGAGTATTCCGTGACAATGCGCAAAAAATGGAGGTATGAACAATACAAACTAAGAAAACCATAACACTCCCCTAAGTATTTTTGGGCTCTGGAACATGTGACACCCAGCGAGGTGGTCTTTCCACCATGGCTCAACTGGGGCAGTATGGCCCCACTTGCCCACCTACAGCTGGGGCTTGGTTGGAAAACATCCCAGGGCCCAGGACTCACAACCCGTCCAGCTGCTCAGGGCCCAACACTCAGAAGGGGCCCATGCTTGGTTGTCTTTGTGGTCCTGAAATTCCTAATAATTAGTCATTGCTAGCAATTTTTAACAAGGGACTCTGCATTTTCATTTTATCCTGGGCCCCACAAATTATGTAGATGGCTTGGTGGTGCCTGACTCAGAAGAGGAGTTCAATTCACAGCAGCAACTAGGGAGCGGCGAGGAGAAGACATCAGACCCGGCTGAGGGCCAGAACTCACACCTTCCTTCAAATGAAACACACCAGCTTTCACTCTTAGGAAGGATGGACCTGATGCCACACAACTCCCTCCCAAAGAGGAAGGAAGAAAAAAGGTGGCGACTTTTTGGGAAAGGTTTTCTATATGAAAGATGAAGTATTTAAGCCAGTGAAGCCGAACTTCTTTCTGGTTCTCTCTAGTGCCTCAGAGTGGGGAAGCCTTCAGATGCTCACACAGGGAGGTGCTGGGGTCAGAGCTGTTAGTTCCAGCCACCGGAAGAGGGCTGGGTTACTAGACAGGGCAGCACACAGCAACCACTCTCAGCATAAAGAAAGGAAGCACAAGGAGACATACTCACATCAAGGAATCAGTTACCCTACGTAGAAAATACAGGACATCAATGAAGGTTAATACCCAAGGTCAATCAAGAAATTCAATGAGAACAGCATTTCTTTATGTGCTTTTTAAGTGAAAAATGAGAATAAAAGATAACTGGTATTTTTTAAAAAATTACAAAGGTTATTAAGAAATGACAAAATACTTCTAAGTTCTTCACTTTCCCGCTCAGGAAAATCCCTCACGGGAAATCAAAACTACTACTCTAACACTTAAAACTACTGTTAACTGCTTTCGATCCTGTAGTTTACCTTAAGATTTTAACCAATGGCAGGAATATGAAGGGCAGACTACAGCTGGCCTCAGCAAATACCCCAAACACTCCAACTCCCCAGAAGGGCAGGGCTAGGGCCCACAGTCATACACACATTTCCAAAGGGGATCTGCAAAAACCAGGCCTCCCCCACCCTCGGGAATGCTACCCACAGAAATGTGGGTAGGTCAACCCCAAAGAGGAAAGTCCCCGGTGATGGAAATCTTGGGAAGAAACAGTAAATTCAATCAGGTAAAAAACAAAAAACACAAAACACAACCAAATTAATCTCAGTGAAGCAACCTAAATTAGCTTTTCTTTTCAAAGGCTTTATAAAACAGACACTTCAGTCTGGGTCCCCTTCGTTACCTGCCATATTCCAAAAGTGTGGCATGGACTCGGGATTCTTCATCGAGCAGCTCTTCTGCTCCCTGCTGGCGTTTGTATTTCCGACGGGGCTTGTAAACATCCTAAGAAGTGGATGAGACAGATGGCTTACTGAGTGTGAGAATGCTCCCTTTCTGAACTGACTGCTCGTGCACCCGGCCAGTCAGGGAGTGAGTCTCTACCCATCATGGCGGGTGTGCCTGCCTCCTGCAGGAGAACAGCGAGCACTCAGGGCGGCTGCCTCAAGGAGGTCGCTCCTTTGACATTCATACAGTTAGTAAATATTTCCACTCAAGATACTGCTTGTCAACTTTAACTTGGTGTTTTTCTTTTCTTTTCTTTTCTTTTTTTTTTAAGATTTATTCATTTATTTTTAGAGAGAGGGAGAGAGTGAGAGTGGCAGAGGGAGACAGACAGAGAGCATCCCCAAGAAGACTCCCCGCTGAGCAGGGAGCCTGACACAGGGCTCAATCCCATGACCCTGAGATCGTGACCTGAGCAGAAACCAAGAGCTGGACACTCAACTGACTGAGCCACTCAGGTGCCCCCTTGGTGTTTCTTCTGTACTTTGGCATTTTAATATTTTTTGTGGTCAAACTTATCAGTCGTTTTATTTTTTTTTTTATTTATCAGAGGGGGGGGGAGAGAGCGAGCACAGGCAGACAGAATGGCAGGCAGAGGCAGAGGGAGAGGCAGGCTCCCTGATGAGCAAGGATCCCGATGCAGGACTCGATCCCAGGACGCTGGGATCATGACCTGAGCCGAAGGCAGCTGCTTAACCAACTGAGCCACCAAGGCGTCCCTATCAGTCGTTTTATATCTTACTTATTACCAGGGATTGTTACCAAAACAACAACAACAACAACAACAACAACAACAAAATACCAACACCCCACAAAAAGCAAAAAAACAAAAACAAAACCAAACTTCTTGTCTGTTACTTGTACAGGTTATACTTAGCTTTTTAATCTATTCAGAAACTTTTTTCTCTGAATAGAAAATTAAGAATCCCAACATTATCAATTTAATAGTCTAGCCTTCGCTTGATCTGAAATAGCATACGTATATGAAACATGTACCAATGTTACCCTCTTCAATTCCTCTTGCTTTGTGAACCTTTATCCTGTCTCCACTGTTCGTTTTCAAATTTCCTGGCTATTGTAAGCATTCTCTCTTTCAAATGAATTCTAGTATCAACTTGTCAGGTTCATAATAAATAACTGCTGAGTTTTGATTAGAATCATACCAAATTTACAGATTATTTTGGAAAGAACTGGCATATTTATAATATTGAATCTTGCCCCGGGAAGCAAGGTTTATTTCTCTATTCAGATTTTATTCCATAAGATGTTCCAGAAAAAAATACAAACTTTCTAGTCACTGCATATCCAGACCTTTCCACCACCCAGAGCCACAAACCAGTTAAACGACCAGTTTAACAAGTTAAAAAATTCTGGTGTATCGGTTAACCCAGAATCCTTAAAAAAAAAAAAAAAAAATGCTTAAAATGGTAAAGGAGATTTCAATTCTTAGACTTTAACAGCAGAAAAGAAGAACAGATACAAAACCTTCAGCGATAATAACTTTTTTACAAAAGTATTGGGCTAAGGTTTATCCCAAAAAAGATGTATAGAAACACAGATGCTCTTTCAATTTTCACTGACTTTTTAAATTACTAGAATGTAATTTAATTATAAATGTAGAACAAACATAGATCTATTTTGTATAGGACAAATTCTGAAAGCATATATATATATATATATATATATATATATATATATATATATATTTCTTGAACAAAGTACATGGCATGTAGTAGGTGCTCAATTAATGTAGTTTTTCACTCCCAGATGACCTGATTTAGCATTCTTCCCCAAATTAATGTCCTCCTTGAGTGTCAAGCTGGCAGTCAAATAGTATCTTAGGAAAACGTGCTCAGGGCTCTGGGTGCAAGTAGGCAAAGATTGATGCAAGGAAGGTATTCCAGTTGTTTGTCCCTGATCTTTTCTTCTCCACGACCAGAGTTCATCACAACTAACCTCTACCTGGACATCATAAGGACAAGTACTACTGTCAGGTTTCTTCAGAGAGTGGTATTTTTATTCCAAGTAGAACTGTACCTCCCTTGATAATTCTTAACTTTAGTATTTTACTGTTTATTACAAAAAGTTTCAAACATACAGAAAAACATCCTTTTGTAACACATACCATATAATTTTAACAATTTTGTAAATTAAAAAAAAAAAGAAAAAGGAATGGACTAGGGTCTGGGATGACGCTGGAGTGTTCTTGTAACTTGCTGCCAGAAATAATTCCTGGTTTGCTGCTGGTGCCTACATGAATAGGAAGCTATAAATAATGTAAAACAGATTCATGGGGAAATGCAACACATAACGAATCCGCATGACGTCAGTTACTGAATATGATTTAATTCTCGCTGAGCTCTACTATTACAGCAGTACTATATAATTGAGCTTAACTGCTATCTTCCTTAGTTACCACTGATAGAGTCAATGAGCTAAGACAGGAAATTGGATTCTTCTAAAAAAAGGACTGCTCCAAAACAATAGCTGAAACCAACAGCTACAAGGACCTTTTATCTGGGAAACAGTGACAATGTTGGCCTTTGTGTAATTATTCCTTATACTTGAAAACGCCTCATACATGTCTCACCTTTGCATTTATATATTTATTTATTTATTTGACAGACAAACATCACAAGTAGGCAGAGAGGCAGGCAGAGAGAGAGGGGGAAGCAGGCTCTCCTCAGAACAGAGAGCCCAATGTAGGGCTTGATCCCAGGACCCTGGGACCATGACCTGAGCTGAAGGCAGAGGATTTAACCCACTGAGCCACCCAGGGGCCCCTCACCTTTGCATTTCATAACTGTTCCCAGAGGTAGAGACAAGGCAGATGCTTTTACCCCCACTTTATTACTTAAGAAGCAGAGCTTATATAATTTGTCCAGGATCTCTAAAATAGTATTAGACCTGGTCCTACGTCCCCAGACTGCTAGTCCCAGGGTTTTTCTAATACGCTCACTTGCTTCTGGTGGGCACTCCCGCTACCCTCCGGTGATCTCAGATGAGTCCTCTCACAAGACCACCGTATACCCAAGGCTGCTGTATGGATCATTACAATGGTTGCTTAAGTAACAAGGACCTAAATGTCAGAGGTTTTCAGGCCAACTTAAAAAACTATTGCTAAGTCACCCTTTAAAGCAACAGGAGTCTGCACTAATGTCTAGTCTCGGGTATGCCATTAACTAGCTCTGTGACCTTGGGAATTCCCTTCAATGGGCCTGTTCCATTAGCTGTAAAACCAGGGCTAGACTAATAGTCCTTGAATAGGCTCTTGTTCTCTGTGCTGAAGGACATATGAGCAGGGTGAACATACTAAAGTGACTCTTTAGTAAAGCAGAGCTCTGGCACTGTGAGAGTCACAGATTTCTACCTTATGGGTCTGGTTACAAGACTGGTTAGGTCTGCAGCACAGACCAATCACTATTACAGAGGGTTTCTCTTTTCTGAAATAATGAGCAGGCAGGGAGACAGCCACCACCAACTTGGCCTTCGCTGGTTAAAAGCTCCAGTGCGCCAGGCCACACGTGGGTCAGCAGTCCCCTGACTGGCCTCCACTGACCTTAACACATTTCTCAGGGCTCAACTTTCAGAGACACACCTCAGCCTGGGTACGCCACAAACTAAGTCGGCTTCACCTAACAGGGCTCCACAGACATCTCCACCATCAAGACCAGTGTCCTGAAAGATCCTGTAGGAAATGTTATGATATCTGGGACAAATACATTTTCCCCCCTCCATTCTCACACTAATAAAACAACAAAGGAAACAAAGCCCCTAGGTACTAAGTGAAGGAAATGGGAGATCGATGGATGGCGACCATTTCTGGACAGCGGAACACGTCTGCAGGGAGGAAGGTTAGCTAGGGAGGCAGAGTTTTCTCCAGACTTTGTCCCCTTTTCTCTTCTCTGTCACATGAGCTCTGCTCTGCTCTTTCAGGACCAACACACATCCCACCGCAGGGCTCCAGTGTAATTTTCTGGGTAAGACGAAGGTCACTGTATTAAATAGAGGAGCCAGAGATGGCTTCTGCACTTTGGCTCTTAGGTTTATTTCCTCAGAGCAGGCTGAAACCTACTGTCTCAAAAGCATGCCAGGGTCAAACTCTAATTTTTATACATCCAGTCATTTCAAATGTGGCCCAAATAGGCAGATTGTTAGCCACTGACAGCCTGTCTGTGTCATATACTTTACACAACTGCATGTGCTGACCACTGATAGGGTAAGCCCTGGGACTTGAAAGACCCAAAACTGCTGCTGCAAATCTCCTTCAGAGATCTCTGACTACACAATCTCTGTGCTGTTGCTGTGTGACATTGCTGAGGCACCTGGACAATCTCCAGGAACCCCAGGGGGTTCCCTTGCTCCCCTCCCGTTCAGGATGCAGCCCTGGCGCCTAGAACTCTGGATGGTGGCTTGCTGTGAGGGACTGACTGCCCCATCCAAGTTCACCTGTCAAAGCATCACACCAGTATAGCTTCTGTGCTCTGCTGCCCCCTCGTGGTCATATCTTTTTCCTTGAAGAGACCCCAAATTCCCTTGATTCCCTTACTGATGGAAATTCACTGCTTTGACCTCACCTCCTAGAGTGTGATTGGGCACATGGTGAGTGTGCAACTAACATTACTGAATGCATTCATTGCCTGAATTGGGGCAAGTTACTTTAACCTCTGTGATTCTCCGTCTATAAAAAAGATATAAGTACGGTTATTATGAGGATTATTCCATAGTATCTGAGACACAGCAAGAGCTAAGTTAGATAATATATAGCTAAGCTAAGATATATATATAGATATACATGATATAGATATATCTATGTATGTATATCTAAGATAGCTATACATATATATTTTTTTTGTGGGGGGAAGGGGCAGAGGAGAGGGAGAGAAGAAATCTCTGAGCCAACATCAAGAGTTGGACACTTAACCAACTGAGCCTAAGATATCTGTTTTTAATATAGTATTATTGATAAAATGTACTAACATTTTTTTATGTATGTAGCCACATCTGTATTTTATGTGCTGAATGAAAAGGCCTTCCTCATAGCATTTGTGCAGTAATAATTTCAAATGTCATGGTCTCCTAGGTGATCCCATCAGTTCCACAAAGCATTTTCTTCAACTAAACTGGAAGTTCTAAGGGTCCTTTCCCCACTTCTACTCTTACACAAAATTCTAAATATTACCAAAAAGTGTTCAATGAATAGTAAGTGATTACTTTTTGGAGCTTTGGGTAAAATTTCACAGGTACTCTTTACTCCAGGGTAACCAGGAGTAACAGACCTCACTGCACAGAACAGACCCTTGAGATATATGAAGGCTGACGGCTGAGGCAAGGAGGAAGGAAGCTGTACAACAGGCTAAGTGAGACAAACGAGCAACTATGTGATGACATGAAAAGGAGAAGGTGGTAAGGGGGGACCTGTCCTGGGTGGCAAGAGTTTTGATTTCTTACGTGCTTTGAAAACATACTTCCCATCAGCAGGACTTCTACAAAGCAGCTAGCTACTCTGTAAAAAGAAGGTATGGAGAAGCCAAGAAACAACACATTTCAAGAGAAAGCCGAAGTACTGGGAATAATCCCCAAGAGGAAGAAAAATGAGGACAAGACAAAGAGAGAAAACCTCAAAGTGATGAGTGCAGAAATTTAAGTTCACAGCAGTCTTTCTGCCTGGCAATCTGCCAAGAGGTACTAACAGCCTTAGGCATAACCTCTGACCCAAATCCATTTCATCCAATATTTCCTAAGTAAATAAAGATAAAAGGAAAAACTTAGCTATGAGAACGTCCTATATAGTGGCCAAAAGAAAAAATAAGATACAAAGTAAGCTAGTTAAATTAATACCACATAATGAATAGTCTATAGCCAGTAAAAAAGGCTATGGGGGAAAGACATCTCAATTACACTGCTGAGCAAAAACCAAAACAGAATATACAATGTAATGCCATTTTTAGGGATCTCTACTTCTTTGTATTGATATCCCTAACTCTGTACTTCCTACTTGGAATATATATCAGTAATTATCCCTGGCTGGTGGCATCATGGTGACTTAGTCTTTGTAATTTTTCCCCATTTCTTCATCTTTTGTTATTATTACTAAGTTACTAGTACCAAATATAGGATTTTTTAAAACAAAAAAATCATGCACCAAAAAATGGCTGGGCTACATAACCAAGGACAGATGTAAGACTGGAACAGTCTTATAAGGGTAAGTATAAGGTAAATATTTTACTTTTTTAAAAGATTTTATTTATTTATTTGACAGACAGAGATCACAAGTAGGCAGAGAGGTAGGCAGAGAGAGAGAAGGCTTGATCCCAGGGGCTTGATCCCAGGACCCTGAGATCATGACCTGAGCTGAAGGCAGAGGCTTAACCGACAGAGCCACCCAGGCGCCACAAAAATAAGCTAAGTATTTTTAAAAAATATTAAAAGGTTTAATATTTATTTTTTAAGAAAAGGTTATATCTATGTAAGAATAAGTAAAAGCCTGCTGGCTGAGGTGCAATGGTATTATGTTCATAGATGAAGAAAGACAACACGATAGTTTCCATTTGGCAGACATTCTCTAGCTGGACAACGGGTTTTTAAGTAGAAAAGTCACAGTAAATGACCCCGCAGGGGACTAAAGAGGTGGCACGAGAGCACCTTGCCATTCTAGATGCCTCTGAATCTCTGGGACCTGGATAAGTAACATCTCAGAGCCTGAAATAAGCCAGGAAAGTTGCCGTAAGTTGGAGGAAATCAGAGTCCAGGCAAAGAGAAGAAATGGGAGGAGCACCACACCTGTCATATTTGAGATCTGATGTAAAATCAAAATCTGGCTGCTTCTTCTTATTCTGCAAATATGGAGGGAATCTGTTAACCATTCTGGCTTCAAACTTCTGATTTCTAAAACAGAAATAATAACTCGCTGAGTGTTGGGGAGGAGCTAATGAGAGGATGCTTGGGAAAGGCCTAATTAGGTGCCAAACACATAAAAGGCCCTCAATCAATATGTGGCAGCTATAGATATATGTTTTTGAAGGCTGGGTCTGGAAATTAGGCACCTATTGTGGGACCTTATTTGAATCCGTAAGTTACCATTCACAATTTAAGTTTGGGATTCTAGATTCATCGGTAAGAAGCAGGTAAGAAACACTGAGGAGGCAGGTGAAGGGCAGACCTGGGAAAAGGGTAGAAAGAGAGGGAAACAGCCTTCAGAACCCAAGACATACCCAACAAATCAGTTATTATTTTTCATGACAAATGTAGTTAGGAGGAATCCTTAATAGCTTTCAAAGACACTACATTGGTAAGTTTAAAAAAACACAATTATATTCAAAGTATGATTCCAGCTCAGTATAAAAATGCACATTAAAAACATGGAAGAGGGGGCGCCTGGGTGGCTCAGTGGGTTAAAGCCTCTGCCTTCAGCTCAGGTCATGATCCCAGGGTCCTGGGATCGAGCCCCAAGTCAGGCTCTCTGCTCTGCAGGGAGCCTGCTTCTTCCGTTCTCTCTCTCTGCCTGCCTGTGATCTCTCTCTCCCTGTCAAATAAATAAAATCTTTAAAAACAACAACAACAACAACACGGAAGAGGGAGCCTGGGTGCTCGGTTGGTTACATGTCTGCCTTCAGCTCCCATCATGTTCCTTGGTCCCTGCTTAGCAGGGGAAGTCCGCTTCTCTCCTGCCTACTCTGCCTGCCACTTCCCCTGCTTGTGCTCTCTTTCTCTCTCTGACAAATAAATAAAATCTTAAAAAAAAAATGGAAGAAATATGTCCAAGCATCAAAAGAAGCTGCTTCTGGGCTGAAACATTAAGGCTGATTCTGTTCCTCTGTATCTATCAATCTTAAAAAAAAAAAAAAAAAAAAAACTTTAAGGATGTCTAAACAGAACAACTATTTCATAACCAGGGGAAAACAATTACTCTGAAATTGTATCATGTCCTGTTGTTATTATTATCTGACACTGCCACCGTATCTGCGAATAGTGTCTGGCTTCAGAGTTAACTGTCTTGAAAGTTTTCTACTCCTTCCATTTCCAAAATGGAATTGTGAAAAGAAAGAAATTTACAACTGTAAAGTGACAAAGACTTTTCTTGTTTTAAATGAGCACTTCACGTCATCAAATGATTCTTATTCTTTTTAGAGTGATCACCTTGGAAGACCACATATTTATTCTTAAAGTGGGGGGGAAATGCAAAATAACTGGGCACATTATTTTTGGAAGGAAGCGAACTTGCCCCCAGGCACTGAGGCTTCATTCCCAGCAGCTCCAGTAGGAAGGCTGGGGCTGGGTGGGGGTGTGTGCTGGCGATAAGGTTCGGCTGGGCTGGCCTAGAAAGGTTTGAAAAGCTCTCCACTGCCCCTCGCAGCCGGGGTAGTGGGCGCGTGAGTGCAGACTCCACAGTTAAGATCCACTGTGTGGGTGGCCAAGGCCATCCCAGTTTGTCACACAAAACTCAGGAGCTGCTCTGCCTCTCCAGAGCCATCATAGGATGCTAACCTCAATTTGCCAGCTCCAGTTCAAAGGAGCTCTTCAAAGTTGACACCTGCCACTGGCACAAATGAGGAAAGGCTTTGGATCTGGAAAATTCCTCCCAGAAAACTGGAACGAAGAAAAACATAGGGCAGCGGTTGTTGCATTTTCTACCCATGAATGCCAGCGTGCAGGTATGGACACTGAGGTAGGCGAGGCCACACTCACACACCTACTTGAGGTCAGCACCTAGGCAATCCCAGGAGGGACTGGGCAAGGGTTTTGGGATTTGAATCACGGGGCTATCTGGAGGCTATGAACCTATGTCCTTCCCTCACACAGGGGCAGGGCAACTTACTGAAAGGTCAACAACTGTCTTGATGGCCTTTTCTTTTCTCTTTGTGAAGTCATCATCCTGCAAGACAAAACACAGGGATCAAACAAATGGTGTGTGAAGACTGAAACTCAACTGGACTTCTCAGAAACCTGTCTTACAAACTGATTTCCCATCACAGCTTTGCCTACAGGAGCTTCCACCTTCTAACAAAGTGGATGATAATGTTCACGGGAAGAAGCCAGGGCCTCTGCAGATGGCTCCAGAACAGGTCCCACGGTGGTAAGAAGGAGGGGGACCACGGAGTGTAGTACTGAAGCCAAGTGTTCTCATTCAAACCCTGATGAGCTCTGACACCCACGGCAACCGACTCAGTCTCCAAGCCTCAGTCTCACCATCTGGTAACAGGGACCTCACCACCTACGTCAAGGAGTGGCTATGAAGCTTAAAGAGAAGGCATGTGAAGGGCTGGGGCTGAGCAGTAAGGACTCACTAGCTATGTGGTATTATCGCAGTGGGGGAGGTTACTATTAAACTGGTACTATAGGAATGCCCTAGACAATGACCTATGTGGTCTCTTGAAAAGCTTTATACAATCACTAAAAAAATAAACTCATGTTCTTATAGTTTAGTAAGAGTTCTGACTCAAGTACTAAAATTGAGAGAAAAGGACAAGACTGCAGGGCTTTATATCAGTGCCCATTTGAAGAGGGAGTTCTGACGAGCCAGGAGGCCTGCTATCAATGCTGGCCAGGCGGGGGCACAGACATCCCGCAGATGGGTCCGAGTTCACTCTGCTCCTCCCTGGGGAGTCCAAGTGTACCCTCATGTATACTGGACGAGAAAAGAAGAGAATACTGACCTCGGGGAGACTGTAGGTTTTCTGGAACTGGGATATGGAGTAGGAGCGGATGTAGTCCCCCATTTCTTCCTTGGTTTCTATAGCTCGCTTCACCAGCCACTGGGACAGAAAGGTGGGAAATGTGAGGTTCGGGATGAACCATCACTAAAGGCCGACTCTGAGACGGTACAACACGTGAACCCAAATCACTTGAACCCAGTATTTGAACTGGCTGAGTGATGAGAAACTATCCACACCTACTGTCCTATGCGAAAAGCAGCCCGTTGGGCATCCGAGATGCTGAGATCCATTGGGATCAAGAGCAGAGCCGCTGCGCAGGAGGCTTAAAGCCTTACGTCGGATGCTCAGGCCTCAGTTTCCCTCTGTGTAGAGGTGAGAATATGTCGTTTCTTTCACCTCATAGAGCTACTGTGGGAGCACATGAAATCCTAAGCACTAGAAAGCTCTGTAAATGCCTGAAGCACAACACGAATATAGTCACACAGCCCCCTGGTTCTAGTGGCAGATCTGAACATCACTCTTCCTTGTGCTGCCGGCGCCACAGACCAGACAGAGGGAAGAGAACCTCAGAGAACGTCTAGTACGATCCCCTGTTTCACTGACTGCAACGACCTCCCAAAAATTCAGGCTGGTTGATTATACAGCCCTAGGCTTCAAGGGAGCAAGGCACTCACAGCATTTGCTCTTTTTCTTTTTGTTGTTGTTGTTGTAGTTGTTTTGTTTGTTTTTAAGATTTGTGTTTATTTATTTGAGAGAGAGAGAGCACGAGAGGGCAGAAGGTCAGAGGGAGAAGACTCCCCATGGGGCTGGGAGCCCGATGCGGGACTCGAACCCAGAACTCCAGGATCATGACCTGAACCGAAGGCAGTTGCCCAACCAACTGAGCCACCAGGCACTCCAGCATTTGCTGTCTTAATCCACACAATATCATGCCAGCCACGCAGTCCAGAACCGGAGGCTCAGAGACCGCGTGATCTGTCCATTGCTCTGCAAGTAGCAAGCACAAGGCTGGGAGTCTCAGAGTCTCTCCCATACCGGAAGACTGGACATACAGGTTTTATTTGTTTTCTAGCTACACTGGGCTGATATGCAGAAATAGCTGTTCTTCATTGCTCCCCACTTAAAGCTCCAGTTAGTGACAACACACACAGACACACCCCCAGGACCTGTGGAAGACGCAGGTGCTGAGAGTAAGAATTTAGGATACAGAAACACAGCCTCTGCCTCTCCTCCCTGGCTCTTCATGCAATCCTTTTATAACAAAAGAGCATCATGGAGGGGGATGCCATCTGTCTGAGTCGCCATGCTCTGTCCAGACAGCTAGTACATCTCAAAAGCAGTACATGGACAGTAGTTGTATTTCCCCATGAGCACAGCATACTTGGCAAGCCTTAGCTACCAAGGAAAGCAGACACATGGCATATGGCATGGTGCTCCAACAGGGATGGATGGGATGCTTGCTCACAGAGGACAGCCAACTCAAGTAAAGGACATGTTCAGGAAATCGCTGCCCAAGATGGGGATGGCTGCAAAGAACTCTAGAAGGAATATCTTTATTGTTAGTTTCATTTATTTCCATCACTCCACTCACCCCACCTCCAAAAAAGGACCTTGGGCACTAAAACCCAGAAGCAAGGACAAAAGATTGGACAGTATTCAGAGATTCTGTAGCCCCTCTCCCACACCTCACCCAGCATCAAAGCCCAAGACAAATAAGGAGGCTGACTCCCTGCTCAACTCAACTTCTCCCTACTTTTCTTTGGATGGGGAGATGCAGCTTCTGGACTCTCAAAGTTGTTTCTTTTTCAGATGTTCCTCCATGAATTAGATCTACACTGACTTTTTACTTGGCTGGATCCTGGTGAGTGTGATGTGATAAGAAAAGTATGGAGTGTTAGGATTCAGAGAATCGGTCACTGTTTTGGAGGTCCTAGAGTGAAGGGCTTTGGAGGGAACCTCTAAGACAGCCGAACTCTGCTGTGGGCCCCCAGCATTCAAGCAAAGTACCTACCCTCACAGGATTCCCGTGTCTGGCATGGAAGGAAAAGATAGGACCTAGAACTACTGGGGTTGGAAGTTAGACCCATTCTTCTCGGGGCTGCCATTCAGAGTGCTCCTAGTGCTAAACAGTGTGAGCACAGGTGGTGAGCCTCTACAAGTACACAAGACAGCTAGTTTGATGACTGCTCTTTACTGGTCTCCAGGAAAACGGGCAAAAACTACAAGTATGTGGTTAGTTTTTCATAATACTTTCATAGTATTCCACTTAAGGGACTATCCTTTATTCTGAGATTGGGGGTTAAAAGGCCTTTCTTTTAGGAAATGACAGAGAAAGACAATTGTTACAATTTCTTCATTGAAGTATAACTGATATACAGTGTTATATTAGTTTCAGGGGCACAACATAGTGATTCGACAATTCTATGCATTACTCAGTGCTCACCACAATAAATGCAGTCACCGTATGTCACCACACAATGTTATTAAAGTAGTATTGACTATATTCCCTAGGCTGTACTTTTCGTGTCTGTCACTTATTTATTCAATAACTGGAGGTTTGTACCTCTTTACTATTCCCTTCACCTATTTTGTTCAGCCTCCACCTGCCTCCCCTCAGGCATCCACCAGTCTGTTTTCTGTATTTAAGAGTCTGTTTATTTTGATAGTTGTTACTCTTAAAGATTTATTGCCTGGCAAGATACAGGTGGCAACCATAGATCAGTCTCCAGTTTTTTTGCTTTAAAATTTTACAGACACATGTAATTAACAAATCTGGTAACTATTAATGTTGGTTCTCACACCCAGACAGGAGGCCCTCCAGCATTCCACGTACGGCACAGAACATTCAGATGGGGACGCCTGGGTGGCTCAGTGGATTAAAGCCTCTGCCTTTGGCTCAGGTTGTGATCCCGGGGTCCTGGGATCAAGCCCTGCATCGGGCTCTCTGCTCAGCAGGGAGCCTGCTTTCCCCCTCTCGCTGTCTCTCTGCCTACTTGTGATCTCTGTCTGTCAAGTAAAAAAAAAAAAAAAGAACATTTAGATGTTCTAAAAGCCCAAACTAATGCCAGAAGATCACTTCCTTTTCATCACCTTCTCCTACCTGGACCAGATGTTTTGCACTCAAAGTTCTAGCTTAGGGCTGAGTAAGGTTGAATCACTAGAGATTCAGGCTTTGGGGGAAAAGCCAACAACTTCACAGCATGGTGGTGATGGAAGTTTCACTGATAATCAACTAAGGGTCTCTACTTCCTGTTTTCACAAAAAGGACCATGTACCATTCCTGCTGCATCAGAGGGAGAAAGTCCAACCAAGCCAATGAATCAAACTCTGAGTTAAAGCCTTAGCTTCCAATTTACAGACTTTATGAGATTTGACTTAAAGTCTATTTCAGAGGAAGTTCCCAAACATAGTAACAAAACCAGAAAAGACTGTGGAACACTTACAAAGCACTTACTAAAACATGCTGGTCCCTCAGCTGAGTGCTAGCTACATATTAATGTACTTAATTCTCATCCTGTCAGACAGGTACTATTACTGTTTCTATTTAACAGATGCAAAGTTAAGTCATTTACCCAAGGTCATGCAGCTAAATGGCAGAGCCAAGATCTGAACCCAGGAAGTCTCAGTCTAATAATATCTTAACTAAGATATTAACTAATAATAATAATCTTACCACAGGACTGGAAGGCTTTCAAGCAGGGGCTGCATGAATGGCAGAGTGGGAACAGTACAAGGTCCAGTGACAAGGAGTTCAGATGGGAATCTTGCTTGTCTGCACACCAGCTCTCTGGCCTTAAGCAAATCAGTTACTCTCTGTATCTCCTTGCCTCAGACATAATGACTGGGATTATAATAGGTGCTTCAAAGAACTCTATAAGGATCATTTGCAAAGCGCTGTTCACACAGCAGGCCCTTTGCGTCTCCTCTTTTCACAGTGCCCGGAGGAGGATGAGACACCAGACTGCAAGGATGTAGGGGGTTGTACAGCGTGAGCCACTTAATCACAGAGCCTTGGGAAACAGCCAGGGTGGAAATAAGCTCCCATTAGACATCCAGTCATCAAACAAAGACAGACAGAGATCACAACTGCCAACACCGTGCCAGACATTCCACGAGGTGCTGGAGACACTACAGTGAGCAAGGCAGCTAGCTATGGTGCCTGCCCCCAAGAAGCTCACGGTCTGACAGGAGGGCAGAAGTGGTTACAAACTATAGCAAGAAAGATTCCTACGAAGGAAAGGAATATGGCCAGGAGGAGTGAATACGGCAAAGGAGGCTGTTCTAGATTAGGAGGGGGTCAATGGAAGCTTTCTCGAGGAGGTTTGGTAGAACTGAAATCTGAAAGATGAATATGGATTAAGTAGGAAATGAGAAAAACCTTGCAGCCTGAGGGAAAGGTCCTGTGACAGGAGGAAGCATAATAATATGTATGAGAAAAATCGGAAAGAAAGTGAGAGAAGCTAGAACAGAAAGAACAAAGAAGAGCATGGAATAAGGTCAGGCTCGACAGGTGGGACAGGTCCAGGGCACGGGGTGCTACGGAGTTCTATCTTTACCAAAAGGGCAACGAAAACCAGTTAATGGGAACGTTCAAAGATCACGACAGAAGACGGTGAAACCAGAGTGGAAGAGATGGAGTACTGTCTCCTGAGGATGCCGTCAGGGGGCATCACCCTGCCGGGCTCCACCAATTCCACACTACACCCATGAGGTCCAGGATCTAGGCCAGACAGCCTGACAGCCAGACCCGCTGTGGGGATTCTGACGTGCAGAGGACAAGAAACCATGAAGAGGCTCTCACCTGGACAACAGGAAATATGTGAATAAAATCCATGCCCTGGATCTGGTGGGGCTCCAGCTGGTGTGGACACTTCATCCTTGGCAGGACTGAGACGATTTTTTCGGATAGTGCTCTGTTTGGAAAAAACCAGCAAAGAGTGAGAACACACTAAGTGGCCCTTAAGACATCTCTCAAGTCTGGGCGGCATTCCAGAAGAATCTGGGGCTTCTCAGCGCCAGACCATGACCAAGCTTCTCCTGGCCGCCTGCAAAATGAGAAAAATAAGCACAATTTAGATGTGAATGTATGCATGTGGCTGAGGCCACAATACTGCTTTCACGCTTTATTCCAGAATGTTTTTCTCCCTATCTTTTTTATATTAAACCACACTGTTTCTTTTCTTTTCTTTTTCTTTTTTTAATTTTATTTATTTATTTGACAGACAGAGATCACAAGCAGGCAGAGAGACAGGCAGAGTGAAAGGAAGGGAAGCAGGCTCCCGGCCAAGCAAAGAGCCCGAATCGGGGCTCGATCCCAGGACGCTGGGATCATGACCTGAGCCAAAGGCAAAGGCTTTAACCCACTGAGCCACCCAGGCACCCCTTAAACCACACCATTTCTTTATGAAATTGTGGTGATATCTGAGGTAGTAATTATTACTGAACATCCTTACATGGTAAAATAGAAAGTTTTCAGTGTCCCATGTTCTTTTACATTTTGTTAAATACTGACCTACTTTTTCCAAAGATCTGGGAACCACTAGGTTACATATTTAAAAAATGGTTCTAAACATCATTCAGGCAACAAATATTACAGGCCCTGTGCTGGGTGCCCAGAATATGAAGACAAAACATGGGGCCCTATACTGGAAAAAAAAAAATTTTTTTTTGGAGTTCTTCACTATTGCATAAAAGTGTTTTTAAAATAAAAAGATAGCCTTTTTTTTAAATACTTTAAAATTAATCCCAGATTTGGGGAAACCATGCCCTAGTTCTTTTTGTCCAGGGAGCAGAATTTTTCTGCTTCTCATGGGGGGCACTCTGATCTCTCTCCAACACCTTGCTTCAGTCCTAGAAAACATCAGGGAGTAGGGAGGGGAAGAACGGGGCTCCCTGAGACCCCAGAGCATCCTTCTAGCTCCGTTCAGGAGGCCAGCATCCTCCCTCTGCTCCTGCCTGGACCTGGGTGGGGCACTTTTACGGCTGGAGTGACAGAGCCATCTGCGGGCAAGTCTACACCATGGCAGACGTCAGTTTCCTTCTCTACTCAGCTGATACTTGATCTCCAGATGTTGGGTTCTTGTTTCTTACATCCTAATTGGATCAGATTCAAGAGGAGAGAGCAGAGGTTATTTAGTGGGTCTGCCTTGAGAAACAGTCACAAGGCATGTCCTTGTGGGGCCATATGGAGAAATGGGGGCATCTGGCTCAGCTTACGTGGATAGTTTAGGTTACAGTCCCACCTAAAACCCTTCTAAAAAATAACCCTGTTACAGCAGCTACTGTGGTCTTGTCTCAAAGTGAAGACTGTTTTCCCAGGTCTTACTAGATGATTCAAATTCAGCAAGTCTGGGTCTACCTGAAGGATTCCTTGTTCAAGGAACAAGGAAACTTTATTTTTTTTTTTTAAAGATTTTATTTATTTATTTGACAGAGAGAGATCACGAGTAGGCAGAGAGGCAGGCAGAGAGAGAGAGAGAGGAGGAAGCAGGCTCCTGCTGAGCAGAGAGCCCGATGCGGGACTCGATCCCAGGACCCCGAGATCATGACCTGAGCTGAAGGCAGCGGCTTAACCCACTGAGCCACCCAGGCGCCCAAGGAACAAGGAAACTTTTATCTTTCTGCAGCTCCATAATCCTTCCCAAAAAACAGACACCCTTAAGACCAACAACTAACAAAGGCCTGAGTGAGAGCAACTATCGTCTTATCTACGTTGCCCTTAGTAGATTTTATGCTCTCAGTCTTGGTGAGAACTAAGTACAATCTAGGGAGAAAAGCTAAACAGCTTCCCAAGGAATCGTCCTTGGAGAACACACTACAAAACTATGTTTATTCCTGGAAAGTAGCTTTATATGGTGGCACCAAGGTTATGACTGCTAAAAGAGAAATTGTCATGCCCACAGCTCCATGGATCACAATATCCATGTCCAGTCCAATATGTTAAGAGAAAAAAATATGGTCAGGGGAAGGCGGACACCCTACTGTATACATTCACAGAAGGAGAGGACACCCATCTCCCAGGAGGGAAGCCTAGGAGAGAACATTTTCACCTCCCACAGAGGGAGCGCATATGTGAATTATCCAGAAGGTCCGAGGCATGGAAGGACACTGTCCTGTGGCTCTCGGCCACTACTGCAATCCCTTCTCTCTGACCAGCATGTCTTTGTGACACATGCATCTTTCTGGTCACAAGATGTGTGGCTGCCCAATGGGAAAGCATTGGCTGGCCAGCTGTTGCTGGGGCTCAAATGGGATAGTTTGGTAAGTAAGTATTAACAAACCCAGTTGACAGCATATCTAAGGCTCTCTCTACAACACACTTTATTTTTTATTTTAATCTCCATCAGACTCTCATGTTTAATTTCTTTGAAACTTGTGAGGGGAAGAGGCTGGTGCTTAGTTGGCTCTGCATCCTAAACTCCAAGCTTAGCAAATGAAGGACTTGGCATTCTTGCTCAGGGCAGGTATTAACTGTTGATAGACATGGGGCTTTTCTGCTCAGTTATATTTTGGTTCAGTGGGAGGAAAGCTCCCCCTAGTGGCTACAGATCTGAGTCTGCAGAGGGCTACTGGTTGCATGGAACCATTCAGTAGCTTAAAAACAAGAGGCTCAGACCCCAAACACTATCCAGCTCAACCCTCTCTACTTTCAGACTGAGTTGTCTCTGGCCACTGATCAGAGACTGACTACCTTTCCGGGTCATAAAGGCCCTGAGGGAAGGCTGCCCCGGGTCATCTCGGGGTTTATAAGCCTATTAAACCTGCCTCCCAGAACTCACTGCCAAGACTGAGGTCTTACTTGCAGCATATGGAAGCAGCTGGAGGCACAAATACTGCTGGACTGAGGGAGGGACGTGGGGGAGACACAGGCAGGCTGGGGGGAGGGGAGAAAAGTCAGGAGAACTTCTTGTGGAAGCCCACCAGCCCCTATCTGTTTCTCCCTGTAGCTCAGGGTAGACTCTCTGACTTTCTGAAAATCTGGGAAAATGACAAATGCAGAGGTCTCCCGTCAGGCTTCCTAGCCTAAGACTGAACAATGCCCACTTGCGACTACAGGCGATTGGTTGGATTCCTTCAGTTTTTAAGTGTTCAGTACATGGTTTCCTTCTCCACTGCAAACAGTTTGAAAGAGAGTGAATTAAACCAGGGTGCAAATTCCAGCTCCATCACTGGCTCTGAGACTTTTGGCAAGTCACCTGATCCCTCTGGTCCAGTACTCCTATCATACAATGAGGAAAAAATGCCTTTCCTCCTTATTTGAACTTAGAGTGAAGATGAAACAGTAAAATGCATGCACAAGTGCTCTGCACACAGGTGCTTCCCACTTGTGTGTTACCGCACTCCATCATGAGCCTACAATTCTCATGACCTCTGAGCACAGGACTCTGTAGTATGGGACTTTAGGAAAGGCTGGGAGGGTATAGACAGAAGGCAGAAGCTCATGAAACCCTCCAGCAAAAAGGATCAACAAGAACAGAGAGTCCTCAATTGGGCATACACAGAAAAGAGCCTGAAAGATAATGACGCCCTCAAGAGGTAAGTGCACTCCTCAGACAGTGCTATCTGGCCCCCTATCACATCAGCTGGGACATACTGAGGCACTGCAAACAGAAGGCAGTATTAAGTCTAAATTGCACACAACCAGAACATATTAGAAAACCAAACAGAAAAGACTTGAATAATTCAGTACACTGTGGCTATGGCATTTCTCTTACAGATAACAGAGACCCGAATGCCTGATGCACTGCTAGAGGCTGGTGGATCTTCGGTCCTGCAAACTGCTGCCTCAGCTTCGCCCACAATTACAGTCCATGGCTCTGCACTTCAAACACACCAAGTACCTACCAGAGAACATACTACTGAATATCCTCAACCCCTTATCCAAACCCTCTGGGGGCACATGTGTTTCAGAATTCACCACTTTTTAGATGTTTGCACTTTCATGGACCTAACAGGCATATACTATATATTATGTAGAGCCCAAGTGAAATCTAGACTTGAAATGATTATTTCTGCAGCAAAAGTTATGAATGTTCACCTATGTGGGGGTCCATATAGACTATAAAAAGCCTTAAGAAAGTTCAGGTCATGTTTTGTTCCCAAATCAATTTTGTACCCATACGTAGAATGAAAGAAGCCTGTTTTCATTGTTTTTTAGATTTTAGATTAACAATCTGTATAAAAACACTGCATTCCAGTATCTGTTAAGAGTACTGTCACTGCTGGGAAAGTATAATAACTCTCAAGGACATGAAAGTGAAAAGGGGGCTAAGAACCACTCTAAAACACCAAGGGAGTTTAGGAAAAAGGGCTACATGGAATCTAGGAAATGGGAAGACTAGTGCAGAAAGAATGCACTAATGAAATCCCAGAACGTCAGGGGTGCCACAGGTGTCAAAAGCAATCACTTAAACTGAAACAGAAAGAGGCTTCATTCAGGAGTATCTTTGAGAAGATAGTGCATTTATGTTAATAAACAGACTAAGAAAGAATCTGGTCAATCTTAGCTATAGGTAAGGATATGGTGCTTCTTTGTGGGAAAAAGAAAAAGGCAATCAGAAACTCAAGGAAAATAAGCTGGATAAACATGAGGCAAATTACAGCAAGCCTGATTTTCAGTGACTTTTTGTACAGACCACCTCCACTTGCTCAGGCCAAACCCCTCAGAACCAGTCTTGACTCTGCTCTTACTCACACCCAGATCCAATCTGTCATGACATTCTGTTGTTTCTCCCTTCCAAGAGGATCCAGAATCCCTCCATCCAGAATCCCTCCACTGCTAGCCCACTGTCCTGGCTACCATCTTCTCCCCTGAGCAGGACTACAGTATGCTTAAGGATCTCCCTGCTGCCAACTTCATCCCCTCACTCAGTAATCAGAGGGGTCCTTCTAAATCCGATTATGAACAGATTATGTTCCTCCTCTGCTCAAAACCCTTCAAGAATTTCCCATCTCGCTCAGAGTAAACTCAAAGCCTTTATTTACTCTGACCTACGAAGTTCTAGCCGATCTGGCCCCTACAACCTGTCTGCCCCTCTCCCATTGTTCCCTCTGCTCCAGCTCACTGTACACCAAGCAAGCTTCTGCTGGGAGCCTTCACGCTCACCATCTCCTTTGTTTAGAACCCTCTTTTCTCAAGTCTTAGCTCCCATATCACCTCTTCAATCAGGCCATGCTGACTTAAAGTCACACAACTGCCTCCAAAGCATGTCCCTTTTCATATACCATTCCAGCTGTAATTTTTTTTTCATAGCACATATTATTTCTATATGTAATTCGATTATTTATTAAATTAGTTGTTTCTGGTCTGTCTCCCCGCCAAAGACTCGAAATTCTGTAAGGGCAGGACATGTTTCATTAACATACCCTAAGTACCCAAAACAATGCCTGACCCATAGGCAGGACTCCATAAATATTTGGGTGATTCAATGAATAAATAAGGATTCTTTTTGACTGTAATATTTGAGTATTCTCCACCAAACAGCACCACTGTCGTCCAAAAGATTGTATTTCTTTTTCTCTGGCACCATCACAATTCTTAGTTCTTATTGTAAACACTGTTTATAGATTTACTTTTAGAATCTACCTGTAGATAAAGCATGGACAATTTAATTGCTATTACAGAAAACAGACCATAAATATTATGCCCTAAACATTGTAAGAGTAATGATATGCTGGTAAATGGACGCTGAAAGGAAGAAGGAAAAACGGAGAGCAAAAACATTTACCCTACATAGCTAGGAACTAGGAGAAACCATCTCATATAAATGAGTCAAGAAACAGAAGCTTGTATTGATTAAAGCTATCCAACTAATCCTAGAAAAACAGATAATAATTACAAAAGTGGAAGAGGAGAGGCAAAGGGGATGTAGTGGGTAGCACAGGTGAGCTAAATTCCTCCTCTTATCAGATTTAAATGAAAAATACATAATTAGAGATATGGAAGTAAGCTCTTTGAAAAAACCTAAAAGCTAAACAGGCAAAGATGGTTCTTTCCAGGGAATAAAACCAGGGTTTTATAGAATGGGAATAGGGAGAGATGTTAGCAGTATATTTTGTACCCTTTGGCAGTATTTGAATTTTTTTTTTAACTTCATAAATGTGGCACCTACACAATAAAAACAAAATAATATAAAATAAAAAATAAAATAAAAAAAACACATGTCTGGATTAAGCCCAGCCAGCAGAGAGCAGAGCCACACACATAAACTCCATCCCACCGACTCCTAGTAAGAACTTTTCACTGACAGGTCACTGACTGCAATGCCACGGTTCCAGAGTGACAGATGTTCCAGATGCAGAGCTCAGCTATTCATGGCCGGGCACTGAGGAGCACAGTGTCACAGAGAACAGTATGTCCTCTTTAACGAGCAGCCCAGAGATGTCCTTTGGTCCTGTTATTGTAAGAATTTCGGTGATTCTGTGGGACCGATTTTTCTTCAGCCTGGAAACTATGAATTGGGTAATTTATCATGCGTTTCTCTTTTTGTTGGCTGCCAGAAAGCCTGGAGCCAAGTCTGTGGCTCACCCTTATAAAAACACGGCATGTTGTGGCCCGTGACAAATGTTGTAGCCTTATCCCCACCTCAGTTTGTTTTCCCTTTGCTTTGCTTTGCCTCTTCTCTATCACTGCTTCATATACATATTTGCGAACTACCTTCAATCCATTTGGAAGAGTTTTTTCCTGGGGGAGAATTAAGCTTCAGAAAAATTAAGTCACAGATGCACACAGATCTGAAATCACAAATCTCTCTCTTGACAGATAAGGGAACCGAGGCTTGTCCAAGGTTACACAGCTGCCCACTGGCAAGGCAGGGCAGAATGTGGGAGCCTAGTGGTCTAATGAGATCACCAAACCCCTGGTGAGCTACGGAAGACTGGGTGGGGTCCACTCAGGTGAAACCCGTAACAGGGAGTCCACGCTGCCTTCTCTCAGTGGCAGGCAAAGTGCAGCTCTGTAAAGAAGCAAAGGGGAGGGAACGCGTCTCTTCTCACTCTGCTCAGCTTCCATCCAGTACATTCCTTCCAGCTGCCTTTGGAAAGAGATAAACTAAGTAGTCCAGAACACTCTCAGAGAGTATCAGAAAAACTATTAGAGCTGCTGAACATCACTCATCATTGGGGGAAATGCAAATCAAAACCGCAGTGAGATATTACCTCCCACTTGTTAGAATGTTTAAACTCAAAAAGACTAACAAAAAAGATAACTAACACTGGCAAGGCCACAGAGAAAGGGGAACTTTTGTCCACTGCTGGTGAGACTGTAAATTGGTGCACCGGCTATGGAAAACAGTATGGGTGTTCCTCAGAAAATTAAAAAATTAAAAATTAAAAAAAAATCATAGAACTACCTATGACCCAGCAATTTTATTCTGAGTATTTTACAGAAGGAAATGAAATCAGGATCTCAAAGAGATACCTGCAGCCCCACATTCATGGCAGCATTACTCACAATGGCCAACCGTGGAAACAACCTAAGTGTCCATCCACAGAAGAACGGATAAAGAAGATATTCACACTGGAACATTATTCCACCATAAAAGAAAAAAGGAAATCCTGCTCTTTGCAACAACATGGATGGACCTTGAGAGCATTATGCGAAGTGAAAGATGTCAGAGAAAAACAAATACTGTATATTTTCATGTGTATGTGGGAGTCTAAAGTAACTGAATTCACAGAAACAGAGAACAGACTGGTGGTTGCCAGAGGTAAAGAGTGTGGGGTGAGGGAACTAGAGGAAGGGTGACAAGAAGTACAAAAGGTACTCGTAATTATAAGATAGATATGTCCTGGGGATGTGATGTACAGCAAGGAGACTTGAGTTAACAATACTGTATTGTGTATTTTGAAAGTTGCCAAGAGCGTAGATGTTCACATCACAAGAAAAAGTTGTGATAATAAAGTTCACATAAAGTTATGATAAGAAAAAGTTGATATCACAAGAAAAAACATTTATAGCTATACGAAGTGATGGATGTTAACTGAACTTACTGTGGTGATCATTTTGCAATACATATACCAAATCATTGTGTTGTACATCTTAAATCAATACAATGTTATGTGACGATAATCTCTCAATGAAACTAGAAAAAGAGAGTGAGAAAAAGAATAGTCTGAGCATGAAATGATGTATAGGCTAGCTTTGTGACTGTGGCTTCTATCAAACTCCGTTTCATAATCTATAAAACTGTGATAATACATACTTGTTGCAATGAAAATCAAAACAAAATATGTAAGGCATCTAGCACAATTTTTGGCACATAGAGAATACTCAAAAGCTCGTTCCTTTCTCTCCCTTTAGGCTCATCTGTGGCAAACCCTAATAACTTACATTTTTTGTCCTATTGTAGAGTTTTCCTGAAAGAGCAAATCAACGTCTATGTCAAAGCTGCAAGTGGTAATGCACCAAGTCATCCCTCCTACTACCTGCAAGACACAAAGAAAATACCTGTTTTCTCCTTCTAGTCTGGGGAGAGGGGAGGAAATGGAAGGGAGAAAAATACGTCGTTTTTTATAGAATCAATGATCATACAAAAGTGTATCTCGTTAGAGAGAGAGCACATGTCCTTCTGACTCCATCAACTACAACTCATCTAAAACAGTACCGCCGAATAAAACTTCCTGCAGTGATGGAAATGTCCTGTGTGCATACTGTCCAGTACGCACATGGCACACATGGGGCTAGTGTGACCAAGAAGCTGACTTATACTATGAAACAAACATATCATTCACAGATCCTCCTTATATTGAGACATTAACTCTTAGCCAGGAGAAGGCTTAATCCAGTTTTAGGTAAGTGCCAGATTCCAGAGGAATTACGTGTTTTGAAGATCAGACAGGTTAGTAGCAAGGCTGACATTCGTGGCTCATTACTGAATTTCCGTACATCTTGCTTTTTTCATGTGTCTAAAGGAGAGAAGAATCCCTGTTCTACTTTTCGCAGGGGACCTTTCAGAGGTGCAAATGACCTCTGAGATTAAAAACAAAACAAAACAAAACAAAAACAAACAAACAAAAAACTCCAGCTAAATACTTTTTAGATATAGCTCGATGGGGACTCTGATCTCTGGCTGTGTTTAAACACAGTGAGATGCCTATAAATACAGATTCCGGGCCCCAGCCCAGATCTAACCAAATATCAAAGGGTGAGGCCGCAACATCTGTATTATAAAACAGTCCACAGCGATTGTTATGCCAAGCCAGGCCGTGGTCCACTGGGGCACTCAACACTTTCTTCCACCAGGAAGCTTTCCTGGCCTGCTCTGTCTGATCTGGAAGCTTCATTTCTGCTGCACTTACTACATCATGACACTGAGTATGCTGCTTTACTTGTCTCCCTTCCCTATTCTATAGAAGCTGGCCTCCTTGAGTACAGGGCCTTGGTCTGGTCTTTGTGCCCTCAATATTTATTACTATGACTTGTACAGGATTCTTGAAGGTTCTGCTGAATTAACAGACTTCAACCCATAGTGACTTTTCTCCCCCCATAGTGACACTCACTACCGCCAAATTCAGAACTAACCATCATTAGAATATGTGGCAATTGTGTGCACAATGACTTGGGACAGCTCCTTATTAATTCAGATTTTATCTCACATAACCTTTCTCTCTCCACCCAAACTGTAAGTTCCTTAAAAGGAAGAACTAGTTCTAATGTTTTTTGCACTTCCCAAAGCTCTGTATACAGAAAAGGAATTCAAGGCATATCTACTGACACATTTTTATTTTCTTGTAATAGGAAATTGGAACACTTTTAATAACGAACCTGAATCCAAGAGAAACATGGACATTAGAGAAAGTAAAAACACAACCTCTTCCTCTTTTCTCAGCCCTGGTAAACCACTCCGTCCCAACAAAACACAGCCTAATGGTTAGAAAGGTTTCCTCTTACCTTGTCAAAAGGTGACAAACCTTTAATTCGTGCCCTGAAATATCCAGCTGCAACCAAAAGCTCCAGAATTTCAGTCAGCTTAACGTTTTGTTCTTCATCTTCTCTTGTTTCAACCTAGAAGAAGAGCCAAAAGTTAAGCTGCTAAAATCCACCTTGAATAAAGGAACACTGGGTGTATTTCTGACGCCACAATTTAATAGCTGAGGAGCTGGTGACATTGGCTTTCTTGCTGTGTTCATGCTGGAGCATGGGGACACAGTGCCACCAGAGTCACAAAGAACAGCATCCTCAGGCCTCCATAAGCTGTGTTTACTGTCACAGATGGCAAGAAATGACACACAGGCGATAAAGATTACCCCTCTGGTGCTGAAGAAAACCAGGGACAGGCAGATTACAGCATATTACCTCCCTGTTCTCTAACGCATAGCTTACTTGACAGATTCCGACTAAATAATAAACTTCTAACAGACAAAAACAAGGTTTTTTTTTTTTTAAACTTTATGCACATCTTGGTCCCAAAAGCTACTGACAAACAGAGCAAGAACAAAGAAGGGAGTTCAAATATGTGTCTTTCTCTGCACTTCTCTTTAGATCTCTAAAGCAAATACAAGGCGGGCTTTCAACCCAGATCCACTGAAGGATGATTACTGCCACAAAATGGGATTGCCTTAAAAATAATAAATTCAGGGGCACCTGGGTGGCTCAGTGGGTTAAAGCCTCTGCCTTCGGCTCAGGTCATGATCCCAGAGTCCTGGGATCGAGCCCCGCTTTGGGCTCCCTGCTCGGCGGAGAGCCTGCTTCCCTCTCACTCTCTGCCTCTCTGCCCACGTGTGATCTCTGTCAAATAAATAAATAAATAAATAAATAAAATCTTTAAAAAAATAATAAATTCATCTAATATATTTGAATAGGGACCTGATTTTAAAATTTTAAGTTGTATCTTACCTTTGCTCCCAGGTGTTGACAACTTAAAACTACTGACGTATTTTAGTGCTTTTGCCTCCATCTGCTTTCACCTCATTTGCTTTATTATACATGTCACATTGACCTCCTCCCTTTCATTTACACTTCCTGCCAGGACTACTGCAACTGCCTCTCAATCTTCTTTTTGTTAATCTGTTTTCCTCCCTCCCTCCTAAATCACAACTTTCAGATCTTTCCTCTTTAGCTCATCCCCCAGACCTTATCATTAACACATCATACACTGTCTGTAAGATAAACTCCAACATTCTTAGTCTGGCATTTGGATCTTTGGCTGCAACCTATCAGCTCCAGCCTTCACCTCCCTCCGGAACAATCCAGTCGTGGTATGGACAACCTCAAGCATGGCTCATTCCCCTTTCTTCACTATTCATACCCCTTCTCTTCTCCTGATACTCCCTAACCACCCAGAAACCAGTTTCAAATTCTAGCTCCTATTTGATGCCAACCCTGACAAATGCAGCCAGAAATGGTCACTCCTCTGTATTTCTCTTTTATTTATAGTTCTAGCCATTCATACAATTAAGTATCAACCTCTTCTGAGTGAAATGTCTGGTGTTAATATATATGCCTGTCTTTTGAAATGGCCTATTAGCTGGATCAGGAGAGGACAATATTTTATTCAGTCATGTTTACAACTCTTCTGAAGCAGCACTAGACTCAAAGGGCAATTAAATACGGAATGACATGTTCAATCATCACACAAAGTGCATGACCTATGCCAGTCATAGATTAACAAAATGTTTTCGTAGTCATGACACTGATAATGGAAATTCAAGTTTATTTTGAAGTACAAATTGCCAGGAGAGGGAGCTTACATATTAACAAATAGTTGAACAAAGAATTATTAAAATGACTGACAATCTCTTGCAGTAGGAGGTGGTAAAGGCGACACCTTGTTTCCCTCCTCAAATCACCTTGGTCCAAGCTATCAAAGCATTTCCTGGTTCTTAGGGGACATGCAAAAATAAAGTAATATTAATTATGCACACCTTCTCTTCCTTTGCAAAAGATCTGGGATAGTTAAGCAACATCTCTAAGTGGGGAGACTCAAAGAAGAGAGAAGGTAAAGAGTGATATGGTTCACAAAGAAGAAGGAGAAGAGAAAAATGGGATGATATAAGCATTTTCTTCAAACTCCTAGGATGTAAAACATGAACCTTTCATTTGTTCAGTCATCACTAATCATGAAAACACTTCCAAGAAGAGGACATTTCATCCCAGGAGGATTATTCCTGGTTTGCCTGGACCTAATGAACACCCACTGCCAACCCCAAGGCAGATGCATGGCCCGTGGTTTTTATCCACTCATCCCCAGAAAGGAGAAGTATGTATAGTTTTGCAATATAATCTGTGAAATAACTTCTGGTGCAAGACACTGAATGGAGACTGTTAGTTAAGACTCCACATTCACTTCACAGATTAATACTGAAACAAAATGAGAAAGAGCCACAGGTTAACACACAGTGACTGAACGAATGCCCTCTCTTGACGGTATCAAAAGCCATCAGATTGGCTAATACACCCATTGTTAAAAAAACTAAAATTCTGATAAAGATGAATGACTGTGAGGCTCTTAAACCAGGCACTCTAAATTTTCATTGCTCTGTACTATAGTTCATGGAAGCTGGAAGGTAGTGCCAAGTCTAGCTATCTTCTCTATCCTTCACATAGAGTAAAGGGTTTAAAAAATTCAATTTAAAGAATTAACTGGATTAGTGACAGCTTAATGACACAGACTATCCATATTCATAGGTACTAGTCTTTGAACTGAATGATACTTATTTAACTCTATCTACCCTCTATGCCTCCTAATTGCCAAGAACTGTCTTAGGTCCCCTAGAAAAGTGACAAATCAGACCCAGCCTCCCGGCAGTCAGAGACGGGTTACACAAAGGACTCAGAGGACCATGTTGCTTTTTATTTTAGAAAGATCCCCATTTATAGTACTGTAGGATAATGAATTAAAGGAATTTAAGGTGGAACTTGAGAGGCCAGACAGGAGTCTATAGCAAAAGGTCAGGCAAAAACTCAATAAGAGCCTAAAACAAACAAGTGACAAACAAGAAATATCAAACAGCAGGATACAGCTCTGAGTCTTCACAATCCCCCATTCCATCGATGTAATTTGCATGTAAGGTTTTACCTAATAGAAGGGTTCTGACAACAGGACATTTCTTAGGTTTTCCTAAGATTACAACAAAATGGACTTACATTCTGTGCACACACACTCACAGATAAATCTGTCCTTCCATCACTATATCCCCAGCTTTTATGCACAGAACAGCGATCCCTCAATTAGTGGGTACTTGTGGGATGAAGAACTGAGGAGATGAAGAACTGAGGATTAGGAGCGGGTCGGGTGGGTGGGATGACAGGCGATTGAAAGGGAGGGAACCACTCACCATGTCAAGGCATCAGTCCTCCTGCCAAATGCCTGCTTCAAAACCTTAGGAGGGGGACAGAGGTGCAGTGTGGGTTCCATTTCTTTCCAGAATCTAGTAAACTAAACTAGACTTAGCTTTGGAGTAAAGCGACTGGAAGAGAGACACTTGCAAACCACCTAGCTCTAGGAATGACACTTGCAGTCAGAAGGAAATGCACGTTCCTCCCTTATGCCTAGCCAGTGTGGAAATCCAGAAACCACTGATTATCCTATCCCTTAGGACCGAGTGAGTATTCAATGACACCGCTGTAAGGAAAGGCACCCGCTACGCTCTGGAGAAGCAGCCACGCTTCCGCCAGGCGCACTGCCGGGCCACACAACCCCACCGGACAGCGCGTCGCCTCCCGCAGACAACCCAGTGCGCGCACGGTTCCCAAACTTCCAGCTGCTACAGGGTCTGGTGTGCATTCCCTGCACACACCGAGGCGAGTTGGGGGGGGGGGCTCGGGACCCCGCGGGCCCCTCGGGGCGGCGACAGGCGCCACAAGGTCACCGCCCTTGGCACAACCCGAGCCCGGACCGTCCCAGCACGCGTCTCGTGACTCCCAGGGCGCTGCAGCCCCGGGTTTCGGGGCGAGCCCTGCGGCGCCAGGGGTGGGGGACACTGCCCGGGAGAAGTAGGACCTCCGGCCCCGCGGCGCCTGGGGCTGCGTGGGGCTAGGTATGGGGCTGGGAAGACCACCTCCCTCCCCGGGGACCCGAGAGCGGCTGAAGTTTGTCCCCGCCCCCGCCCAGGCAGGGGGACCTCCCGGTCCCCAGCGCATAGGGCCAGCTCTTCCCGCCTGGGACACACCTGAGAAGGGGGCGGGGCGCTCCAAACGCTTCCCGGGCGCCGCTCTGCCCGCCACCCCGCGGGCTCGGCCCTCTCCCAGAAACCCGGACGTGTCTGGGAAAGGGAGGTCCTTACCTCCGGGAGACCCTGGCCCTCCGGGCCCTTGGGCAACCCCATGGTCCTGTAACAGCCGTGCGGCGGCAGCAAAGCTCGCGGAGCGCCCGGAGGAAGCTGTCCCCGGCCGCGGAGCTGCTACCGGGGTGGAGGCAAAGCGGTAACTTCCTCCGCCGTCGCTGCAGCCGCCGCCGGCCGGGAGCTCTGCGGTCCGGCGGAGCATGCGCGTTAGGACGGGAGCGCGGCGCGACTGCGCCTGCGTGAGAGCCGCCCCGGGGCAAGGCCGGACGGCGGGGGAAGCTGGAACTACGGTCCCGGCTGGGCTCCGTGGCCGATGTTTTCCGCGGGAGCCGCGCTCCAGAGCTCCGCACTTTTCTCCGAGTCCTTCACAAAAGGGGCGATTCCCTCACCTCGGGGAAATTTTGCATTTTGGCTCCCTCTCTGCGTTTCACAGGCATCGGATGCCCCCAGTGGGGTTGCTGTCCACTCCGCGAGCCGGACTTTGGAAGCTCCCTCAGTCTGGTGTTGAAATTCCAGCATGAAATGCGTTTGGGAATTCCAGACCTCGGCCCGGTTCTAGCTGAATCGGGCTGTCCCCCTGCTTCACGCGCACTTGCGCTAACTTCTCGATATGTATAAGGACCAAGGAACAGAGCCCCCAAGAAAGGTTGCTGCACGCCCGCTGCTTCTTCAGTGTTCCGGGCAGTGCGTCTTCTCAGGATACCTGGTTTGGGGTAATGTCCCCCTACCTCCAACACCCCTAACTCTGGGTCTTCCTTAGGAAAAGGTCGCCTCTGCGAGTGCATCTCTGTTTTGTCGTCATTTTAGCCTCCACATCGCTTCCATGCTGCACCCCCTGTCTGTCCCAGAAAATGGATGGCAGTTACGTAAAAGGGTTCTCTCCCGGGCCACAAGACCCCCTCCAAACCCGAACTTGTTTCATAGTGGCTTCTCTAGCTTTTACAGTTTTATTTATTTATTTAGTTTTAAGCGATGAAGAAAGAGGTGACTTGAAAATTTGCTGTAGAAAAGATCTTTCCCGAGGGACGGGGCGGGGGAAGGGATGGGGAGAGTGGGGAATAAGAAGCTCAGAGCTCCTAGAGATAAAGTGGGGTGTGTGTGTGTGTTTCCTCTCTGCATACCTAGCATCTTAATAAGCATAAAATCAGTAAATGTTTGTCCTTGGAGGAATTCTTTGGGCTTTTGGTATTCTTCCTGGAGTTTATCCTGACGGAATACCCACCCATGTAATCTCAAAGGCTCTAGAAACGGCCATTTATTTCCTTCTTAAATCCAGTTAGCAAATACCGCCAACAAAACTGTGTGCCAGGCATCACAAATTTTAGAAAACTGAATAGGGAAATTAAGGGGGTTGAGATGGGAACTCTCATAGCAGAGTTAGGGGACATCTTGTGCTCACCCATTGGAAAGCCAATGAATCTCAATTTTTAAGGCACCCATTATCAACTTCCCAAACGTATTTATTTTTGTAATTTTAAAATCGCCTTTCCCGGAGGTGGTATACAATGAGAGGGAATGGAGGGTAATTTGTGGCTGCTGTTGAATGACTAGAAAGTATTGATGCCTAGGGACAGATAGCAAAATCTCACATAGCAGGCAAGCCTAAATAGCTGTATATAAAGTAGTTCAGAGAATAGGGTCTAGAGAATAATAGAAATCAGGTAGGCCACACACAAGTTCCCTGTTGGAAATGCCTTCACAATATTTAAATAAACATGAGCAGCTAACTTGCCCAATTTTACTGTCTGGGTAGGGTGACAGTGGAAGACTTGGGTTGGCAGTGTGCCTCCCCCCCCCCTTAGATATCCCAGCAAAAAGGCCATGGCAGCAGTCAAGAAAGCTTGGGCTTTCTGTGTTTGAGAGCGGAACCCCAGTGCAGCTTTGGAGAAGACCTTGAACAGACAATGTCAGAAAAGGAGGTTTGTGAGGACTTTGGAATAAATGCATCTCTGTTCTTCTCCAGTGGCTGAGGGTATCGCTACAAACATTTTGTCACCCTAATGGGATCTTTGGGGGTTAGGAATCATTCTCTCTCTCCTTTGCACATTGAATACAGAGCTGTATGATGTTTTTCTAAGTGCACACTTCTCAGGAACCTCACAAATACTTTCCCTTTTTGGGTTAAAAAAAGGGGGTGCCATAGTAAAGAGCTTCCTGTTAGGATTACCTTTATCCTAAGTGATGTTTTCTAGAAAACCTCAATCATTTTGTTCTCATTTCTCCCATCCCTTCCTACTTGGCTCTTGCTGTGACCAGCAAGGAGAATCATGGAGTCTTTTTTTTTTTTTTTAATTTTTATTTATTTGACAGACAGAGATCACAAGTAGGCAGAGAGGCAGGCAGAGAGAGAGGAGGAAGCAGGCTCTCAGCTGAGCAGAGAACCCGATGTGGGGCTCGATCCCAGGACCCTGGGATCATGACCCGAGCCGAAGGCAGAGGCTTTAACCCACTGAGCCACCCAGGCGCCCCAGAATCATGGAGTCTTAAAGCAGAAAGGATCTTAAAGGCATCTAGTGTGTGTTTAGGAAAGCAGAGTGACACCATTTAAGTCACATAGCATGTTAGTGGCTGTGCTGAGACCAGAGCCCCAAATTTCTGATTAACAATGTCTTTTTATTTATCTATCAAACTTTCATTCATACAACAAACATTACCTCTATATTAGTGGCACCCAAACTTGCTGCACATTGGAAACAAAGCTACCAAAGTCTGAATTCTACTCCCAGAGATTCTGCTTTAATTGGTCTGCAGAGAGACATAAATATGGGAACTTTTTCCCTTGGGGTATATTGTTTTATATGCAGCACAGTAGTGAATAGTGACTTCTTAAGTTTCCTTATAGATCATGGTGGCACACAGAATTTAAGGTCCATAAATGAACTAGGAGTCTTTAAGTTAAATGAGTTCTTCCTGAAGATTCTTAATCGTATGCTAATCTATTCTCAAGCAGTAAAAATTTGCACCATTCTTTATTTAGCATATCCCATTTCTATAGTGAAAAAATTAAGGCCTGGGCGGTGCAAGCAAACTTAAACCTCCTCTGCTTCTGGAAACAACCCAACACATACACTCACACACACTCCCACACACATACACACATACATACACTCACACACACGCACACAATACAGTCACACACAACTCATACATACGTGCACACCCTTACATATACACTCACACACACACACTATATCTCCTGTAACAAATGAGATCTCCCATTTTCTTGGTAACATGATTTAATATTTTAAATTGTCTTATTGGGGGAGGCAAAGTTTAAAAAATGTGACATGTTTAAAATTTCACAGGTGATTCCATTGAGCAACCAATTTGAGCCCCACTTTTCTTGTGCCAGGGAATAGTTCCTGATGCTGGAGAAGCTGCACTCGGCAAGCCAGATGAAATATTACTGCCAGAAATGAAACATGCCACTTCATAAGACAATATTGGCTAGATGAGTTCTCTTCAGGGAAAAAAAATAGCGCAACAAATACGAGAGGGGATAACTGGAGTCCGAGGCCCTTCCAGATGAAGGGGTCCGGATAGACTGTCAGGCTCCTTTCAATGTGAGATCTAAATCTCAAGAAGGCGCCATGAAAAGAGCCCAGAGAAAAGCATTCCAGGCAGAAGGAGCATCTGGGGTGTTCTGGACAACCTCCCTTTGCCCCCGCCCCAGACCCATTCTTTCCCCTCTCACCTTGCTTGCCACCAGGCTAGGCTGGTTGGTTAGGGCTTCTTCAGCAGGGCCTGGCATGTAGGCACCTGTAGGGTGAGGAGCTAGTGTGGGGGTCCTGGAGGGTAGAGTCTCAGGAATCATTTGGCAAATATATGAAGAATTTAGAAAATATCCTTGGATATGATGCTGCCACTTTTAGGGCTTATGTGCAAAGATCTTCATCACAATGTTATTTATGAAAAAAAAAAACAAACCTGGAAACCATGTCAATAGCCCATGAAAGCGAATGGTTAAATACATTTTAATGTGTCCATTTTGTGCTTCAGGAGGGTGCTGGTAAAAATGTTCACTGCAGCAGGCCTGCAAGAAAAGGGTGAGAGATGAAGCTAGGGAAATAAGAACAAAATCTGCCTGTTCTGTCAGAAAACTGGTAAAACTTTTAAAAGGCAAACTGGGAAAATGTTCATTACCTGTAACAAGAGTTCTTACAAAGGAGAAAGAAAAATTTGATACAAAAGTGAGCAAAGGAAAAAAAAATGAACAAAAGACTTGAAGAGAGAATTTCTAAAAGAAATCTTCACTATGCATATGAAAAAAATTCTCAGCTTCACATTAAAAAAAATTAAAATGAGGTACCTTTCATGAAAGTAATAATTACTGTTTAAAGGACATTAAACTGCCATTGTGCCCCCTAGTCAATAAGTACATTTTTACGAAGGTTCTAGAGGGTGATTTGGCAAAGTTAATTTTTCTCCAAATATTCGTTGAGTGCCTGCTGTGTGCCAGGCACTGAGAAGCGATCTCACTGGGGGGTGGCAGGAGTGATTCAGCACCCAGGGGGCATTTGAAGTTTTCACAGTGATTGAGAAGTATTATCAACATTTAGCACCGAGATGTTATGGATGGCAAGGGTCCTGCATTGACTTTGGGTCACAAGAATTGCTTTGGCCAGAGGAGTGTGGGAAGCTCCGGGACTGTGTCAGTTTGGGCTGCGGGGCAAGAACCCTTCTGTGTTTCCATCACTCTCTCATGCTCATTCCACCTATCATGAGAACCTACCCAGGCAGCCACTGCTCCCCGCCTGGGCCTCTGGCTGAGAAACAGACCTGAGAGAAGGGAGGGGACCTGAAACCCCAGCCCAGCTCAATCCAGCCAGCTCCGTGAGCAGTATATCAATGGTTGTTCTGAGCACTGAAGATTTGGAGTTGTTCGCTAAGTGTGGTCACTTAGCAAACCTGACATAGACATGGCATGAGGAAGAATTGTCCCTCCAAATGCTATACCACCCACTCACCCCCAGCATCCCCACATGGCAAACACTGGATACAGAAAATGAACAAAGTGGAGTTGTGGGATGAACGTGCACAGTCAACAAATAATCATATCAACAATTATATGTTTGCATGTTGAAGTCAGTGCTCTTAATGACAAGTTGAAAGGTGGGATGAAAAAGAGGAACAGGAGGTATGATTGTGAGTGAGGAGTCATTCAAAGTTTCTCCAAGGACATGGCGTTGGAAACCTGGAGTTGAGCAAGAGTTAGACACGGAGTAGGGAAAAGCATTTCAGGCTGAGGAACCTGCATGGCCAAGCAGAGGAGTTCTGAGTACCTGAGGGGCTGGAGCACAGATGGCTCAAGGTGGTTGGTGAGACTGTGAGGCCCAGATCAGGCAGACCTGTTGGACCATCAGAAGGGGTTTAGATAGGGGCGACTGGGCAGTTCAGTTGGTTAAGTATCTGCCTTTGGCTCAGGTCATGATCCCAGGGTCCTAGAATTGAGCCGCACATGGGGGTCCCTGCTTGGTAGGGGGTCTACTTCTCCCTCTCCCTCTGCCCTACCTTCCTCCTCGTGCTCATTTTCTCTCTCTCAAATAAATAAGTAAAATCTTAAAAATAAAAGAAGGGGTTTGGATCTCACTGAAGCACCAGTCAGATGGCTTAAGAAAAGTTGTTTGATAACAATTTAGTCTTATCACTGGAATCAATTCAGCCCTTGGTCTATAGAAGCGGACTTTGAGTTTCAAACATCCCCAGTGGCAAGACTGCTTATGTAAAATTGCTACTACTCTTCATGTTATGGGGACTTGGTAAATAGCCACAACCAAAAATCCAACCCTGACCCTGTCTGGAAATGGAAAAAAAGAAAACAATGCACTCAGGAAATTAACTGCTAAATAAAGTGCATTTATATAACATTGTCCTAGGAATTACAGTTCTGTCAAGCTTCCATGGCAAACTAAATGAGAGAAAACCCAAAATCACTTTAGAAGAGAGGACAAAGGATACTGTTTTTCTGGATCAATGGACTTCTTAACTAGCAATAAAGCAATGTTATGCTTTCATTATCTTGAAACCAAATAAGATGGAAATAATGAACTTTTAAGATTCACACATATATTGTGAATTTCTAAAATGTTATCCTAAGACCCTTCACGTGTCTCAATAAAGACAAGAGCTGCTGCCATGGTTCTGGGTTATTTTGTTGGGCTTGTTAGCAACAGCAAAATTACTCTACCCACAAATAGGATAACACAGACATCACTAATTTATAAGATTGCATTTAGGTAATCTAAAGTTGTAAAACATCACCCTAAAAATTATAATCCTAACAAGCATTTATATGAACCATTGCATCATCCCTTAATAGCAATAAAACTAAGAGGAAAAGAAATCTGAATTCCATTCATGGCAGAAAAACATCTGTTGCTGTTCTTGATCCTCAGAAGTGGACTCATTACAAGTAGGATCAACTTGGAAGGTGATTCACTTCTGTTTTCGGGTTGTGTAGACAGAGGGCCGAGTCCAGTGCTTGGCATAGCAACATTTCCTGTTGCCAGCAGAGGATGTGATGGGCCAGTGAAGACCCTCAGTGGAGAGAATTCCTGGAGATATTCTTCCTCACTTTTTAGAATGGGGGAAAGGATACAGAGTCCTCTTCTCAAGAACTGCCCACGTGAGTAAAGAGATGTGCGTGACACTGTCCATGGCAAGTATGGTATGAGATAGAAAAGTACTTAACATGACCTGATATTCATCAAAAGAATGAATGTATGAGGGGCGCCTGGGTAGCTCAATGGGATCCTGGGATCCAGCCCTGCATCGGGCTCTCTGCTTAGCAGGGAGCCTGCTTCCCTCTTTCTCTCTGCCTACTTGTGATCTCTCTCTCTGTCAAATAAATAAATACAATTTAAAAAATTAAAAAAAAGAATGGATGCATGATTTGTGATATCTCCGTGGGTTAATACACAGTAGTGAAAATGAGCTAGAGTTACATGTCTGAATATAACATGATAACTAGGAAAAATATACAGTTGAATTTTTAAGAAAACAGCATTCATAATGATTTGCTAAGTTTACAAACACTCCAAATAATATTCAATGCTTATGTATACAGAAATGTGTAATAAAAGTGTGAAAACGTGCACGAGAATTATATTCATGATTGTGGTTTTCTCTGGAGAGATTGGAGGAGGAGCAGGAACAGAAAGGAGGGCATCAACTCTATACTGTTTTACTTTTAGGGGAGAGAAGATCTGAGGCAAATGCAGTATAATGACAATACTTGATAGAGAATATGATAGATGGGTAATTATTACACTGTCTTTATTTCTGCATATATAAATTATTTTATAATCAAAATATGCTAAAAATGAAATAAGGAGAAACAAGCACTAAAGTGAATTAGAGGCAAGAAAGAGGGGACGGAGGGTGTTGACTCCTCTTTGGAAAAGCTTGACTATGATAAGAAGATGGTCAGGGGTAGCATGATTGATGGGGGGTTTGTTTCCTTGACTTTCTTTTAAGATGGCAAAGAGTTAAGTATCTTTCATTAAATCACAGGGAAGAATCCAATCGAAAAAAAGAGACTGAAGACATACACTTGAGCCTTAGAGCCTGAGCTCTTACAAATCTCTCACAATTTTTCCCCATAGATAGTCAGCTCCTCAAAGAAGGACAAGACTGTGTGTGTTCTATTTATCTGCAACAAGTGCACCATGAATGGATGAGTGGATGGATGGTTGGATGGATGGATGGATAGGTAATGGAGGGATGGATGGATGGATGACAGCCTGGTGGGTGAATGGATGAGATGGAGGGTGGGGATATTAGCATAATGTGTTTATCAGAGTGGCCACCAGATGGCAGATGTGACAGGCAATGATTATCCTTTCAAAAAAAGTTCAATGGTAGCTACAAGTTACAATTCTTTTCTTACATAAGCTTATCTAAGTGGAATATGCTCAACATTTAAGTGGAAATTTGGGAATTTCCTGCTATCGACCTCTCATTTTGAGTATCAGTAGTCCAATTTAGTCTTTTCTGGAAAAACAGCTATAGATGCAAAGAAATGTATAGTTGTATTGACTTGTGGTTATAAAGGGACTGAACACATGTGTTTGTCTTCTGTTTCTTTTGAAATCTAAATAAAAGGACGGCTAAAGTATGATACTACAAAGACCAAGAGAATGGAAAGGGAAATGAAAATGCTACTATAACCAGTTGATTTAAACGGGTTACACTTGATAAGGTGCAATCAGGCTAAAACTGGGTTTTCTTGGGGCACCTGGGTGACTCAGTGGGTTAAGCCTCTGCTTTCAGCTCAGGTCATGATCTCGGGGTCCTGGGATCGAGCCCCGCATCGGGCTCTTTGCTCAGCAGGGAGCCTGCTTACCCCTCTCTCTGCCTGCCTCTCTGCCTACTTGTCATCTATCTGTCAAATAAATAAATAAAATCTTAAAAAAAAAAAACCAACCTGGGTTTTCTTCCCATCCATCTTCTTCTTCTCCCCCCCTTTTTATTTTTTAAAGATATTTGACATAAAGAGAGAGAAGGAGAGAGGGAATATGAGCAGGGGGAGTGGGAGAGGGAGGGGAACAGACTCTCTGCTGAGTGGGGAGCCCAATGCGGAGCTCAATCCCAGGACCCTGGGATCATGACCTGAGTCAAAGGCAGCCACTTAACGGACTTGAGCCACCCAGGACCACCCCCCCCCCCCAACCAATCCATCTTCTTTAAAGTTGTTCTGCTAGGTGCCCTTTCCCCCACACCTGGATAATATCTTGTGCAGATTCTAAGGCTCTTCTGGGTACTTTTGCAGATGAAAATATTCTCTTCTTCAGATATTAAAGAGTCCCATCAAATCTGATCTTCAATCTTTCATCCAATTTATACCGTCTCCCCCTTCCTAGCTTGGATCCAACCTTGAATTTTGCGAAATGTAAGTAAGTAGGGGTTTAAGATCTGTGCTTTTATCTCTCTCTCCCCCCTGTTCTTGCCCCACTTACTAATTTATGCCTCTGACCCTCCCATTAGGAGAGAAAAGGAAAATTGTATTTGATTGAGTTATTGTATTTGATGTTGATGACTTTGTGCAGCATGTGCCCCAAAGCTGACCCTTTTCCTTGGGGCGGGGGAGGATTTTTGCCTATTGCCTTGTGTTTTTTGACCTTGCCCTGTTCTCCTCACACTTCACTAGGTGAAGCACCATGCACCTGACATCTCATGATGTCGCCTTAATTCTCCCCCCACGTATTCCTGGTGCAGGCCCACTCTGTTTGTGAAGAACTCTTGGGTAGGATCCTTTCAAGCTCACGCTTCCTTTGCTGGTTCCTACTTAGTTCTGGGGGGAAACTTATGGATCTCTGTCTAATCTAACTAGTCTCTGTCCAATCTAATCTAACTATGGAAGTTTAGGCCATTCCACTCTGGTCCTTTCTTTGTTCTACTCAGACGTCCCCAGGCAGCCTCAGGTGAGTAGAAGGCACTAATCCTCCTGTCCCGCACCCACATGATACCCCTCAGTCCAGAGGACATGTGTCTAGTTCTCCCAAGGACACTCTTTCCCCCACCCTTTTCCCAGGCTGCAACACAGAGCAGGCCCATAGGCTTCTGCAGCTCAGCAAAAGCTGGCTGGTGGCTGAGACATAGGTCTCCATCTGTGACAGGTCCCCCCAGAGTTTTGAGTATGTTCATGACCCTTGCTTGGCTAAAGAGATGAAAAGAAAGACCTATTTTAAATACTCGCTCCCAAACAAGTACCTCTTCAAAAATAATTCCCACTCTGAACAAAGGGAATAAAATTGTTTGCTTATATATGTATGTCTGTATTATTTTCTTATATGGGATAGAGACAGGAGGTGAGCTAGGACAGAGGAATAGGATTTATTTTATTGTCTTATAGTAAGTCCTATATGAATGATCTGGCGTCTTCCTTTGGAATATGGGAGTGCATTACATTCTGGGCTTTGAGCCTTTGCCAGAACTCCAAATTTATTTGAAAAGACTCATTTAACAACCTGGCGTACCTTAATTACATAATTATAATACTAGATAATTACAGATTATAACTAGTAATCATTAGAATATTTTAAAAGAGCTCTTGGAAATTTGAGAAAAATGATAGCTGAAATTAAAAATCTGATAGAAGAGCTGGAAGACAAAGCCTTGGAAATATCTGGGAGATCAGACATCATAACAGAAGACAACAGAAGAGGGAATTTCCAAAGCAATAATAAAGAAGTGTCCAGATTGAAAAGGCTTTCCAGGTACCATGTATAATGAGTGGAGAAAGGATCCATACCCACACATATTATAGCAACATTTCAGGATACTAAAGATAAGGAGAAGATGCTGAGAACTTACAGAGAGAAAGACCAGGTCATGTAACAAAGAAATGAGGATCAGAATGGCATAATTTCTCAAGAGTAGCACAGGAAGCCAGAACACAGTGGAACAATGCATTCAAAATTCTAAAAAAACGTTACTGTTAATCTAGATTTCTATACTCTGGTAAGATTTTTATCAACCAGGAGGATAGAATAAAAATATATTTAAACATGCAAATGGACTTGCTAGTTGTCTATGCAATTTTCATTCTCCCTTGCACCCCCTCTAGAATCTCTCGGATATAAAATTGCGCCCTGTCAATTTCTACAGTTCCCAGCTTTCTGTGAAGATTAGTAGACATAAGACCTACTTTTGAGAAATAAAATACAGATAGATATGTCCTCTAAAGGATTTTCTACCTATTGTTTACCATATCCAAGTCTTGTCTTTTGCTTAGACACAAAGCTTGAGTTGGAGCAGCATTTCCCCCCATTTTTGTACAAGGTTCTGTTGACCTGTACACTCGGGTTGTTTTGAACCCCATGGCTTTCCGCTTTATGGTTCTGTTAACTACTCTTGAGTTCTTCTCCTGCCCAAAGACAGTGAGTCTCCTTTTGATAAAAGTTGGTGACTTAATGTCTTTCTGGTGTCTGTACTCCCAGTGCCTAGAGAAGTAGGTTTTCAAAGACAGGTTTTTGAATGAATGCATGAACCAAAGAGAGAAGAAACATCCTCCTCCTCGATCACTTTCTAAGACACTCTCATCCTCCTTGAGACTCTAACACTAAACTCATAATTTATTTTCCTCACCATCTCTTGCTCACAACCTCCATGACCTCAGCACCTATGAGATCCTTCCAACCTCTGACTTCAATATGCCTTGACTTCTAGGGGATGAATGAATGATTCCCAGTTTCCTTCTTACATCCTTATTTTCCTCTCCCACAGTGCTTTATTGGCTCTCTTCAGAACAATGAGCGTACCTTCCAGTACTCCTTCATGACACTGTCACCAGGTGTATCATTTAACCAGCAGAGCCCCCGATTTAAAAACCAACTTAGTACAAATAGTCTGTGCACTTGGTTTCCCTTTCACGATTTGATCTCAACATGCTACCCTAGATTTCTAACCTCTTCTCAAATCCACCTAGAACCATCCTCGTGCTTTGCAGTTGTTCATACTCCTGTCTGCCTGGTATCACTCTTGCATTTCCTCCAGCCCACAGCCCCTCATCACCCCCCCCCCCCCCCCACCAGTTGAAAGTGTACTCATTGTCCTAGGACCAGTTCCAGTGCCACTTTCTCCCATGAAGCATTTCCCAGTGATTCAGGCAGAATTAATCCCTGGAGCCTCTATGGCTGCAAAAGCCCTTTGCTATTATGTCTATTATAAGCATTTATTAGGACCGTTAATACCTTACATGGTTACCTGCCCATGTGTACTCATGGAGGATGTTCCATTTCTGTAATACTCACAGACTTAGCATACAGTGCCTGGCGTGTAGCACACACTAGAAAATTGTTAGATGAACCGAATTGAGATTCAAGGAGCTTATCCCCGACAATGATTTAAGTCTAGTGACTTGTGGTTAGAGGCAAGGGCAAGGCATATCTACTCCCTTAGGGACGCTGCCTCATAATTATTTTAAAAGTTTTCTATTTTATCAAAGGGCCTTAGAAACTGCTCCTTTTCAAAGCTCCACCAAACTATTATTTTCCTAATTAATTATTGCAGCAGGATAACTATTGCATAAATCAATCCTCAACTTAGTTTGATCGTGATCACTAATGAAATAGATTGGAGATCTGGAGCCCCAAAGAGAATGTTTTCAGATGAATAATATATTTTATTTGTCAGCAGTCCTCAGACTCAATTTATGGTGAAATTAACTGAAAGTGGATTGCAAATAATTGTCAGCTCATTGTCAGTCTGCATTTCCAAGGCCCTGAATAGATAGAATGACGAAAGGTAATTTCGTTTTTCTTCGTAATTGCTTCTGGATAATACCAGGGCCTTTGAAAGAGAGTGTGAGGCTGTGCATTTTGAAAATTGCAAAGAAAATGTAAAGCCTGGGTTGAATACCAAAAATTCTCAATATGTCAGATGCAGCAGAATTAACATTTGTAGGGTTCTTGCTATCTGTTTGGCTAAAATTGCCTACAACAGATAACATGATTTTGGACTTGAGATATGAAAAGCATTATTTCACGTGTCAATAGTGATCATTGGTTGGGGATTTGAGCTCGGGTCACTTTCTGATAATTTCCGAAAGGGCTTAAAAAGCAATAAGGCTTCTTGCAAATGATATAAGGGCTTAGAGAAGACTTTTAGGTATTTAAGATTACCAGAGAAGAAAATAATCTACAGCCCAATGGAGACAAATGAGCTTCCCAAGAACAAATGCAGAAGATGAGCAGATGAAGAAAGAAATAAAACTTGGTGAAAGATGAGAATAAAACAACCACCTCAGTTTTCCATCACTTATTCTAAAACTAATTAAGTTGAAGGAGATCGTCGCCTGTCACCATGCCGCAAATCCTTAACCAGTGAAAAGTACCTGACCACTTTACTGTCAGACTTCAGATCTCCACTTTCCACAGTGTGTTCCACTGAATTGCTCCTATGGTTCATCCCATGAAAGGGCTGCACAGCTCAAACAAGTTCGGAAATGTTGCACATAGTTTTCCTGTTAGGGGATCATAACATTAATGTAAGAAACCCCTTGGAAAGTCCTGCCATAGAACAACTGTACAACATTGACCAAATATTCCACAAGCATTTTTTAAAAGGTATCCAGTCGAATGTATTTATTTTTTCATATGTACAAGTGGACATCTTTGTTACATTTCTTGATTTTTAAAAATTCTAGTGTAGTTAATGTACAGTGTTGTAATAGTTTCAGGTGTACGACAGAGTGATTCAACACTTTTTTTAAATTTACTTGACAGACAGAGCTCACAAGTGGGCAGAGAGTCAGGCAGAGAGAGAGAGAGGAGGAAGCAGGCTCCCTGCTGAGCAGAGAGCCTGCTATGGGGCTCAATCCCAGGACCCTGGGATCATGACCTGAGCTGAAGGCAGAGGCTTTAACCCACGGAGCCACCCAGGCGCCCCCATTCAACACTTTGATACCCTCTTGATCCATCCATGTTGTTGCAAATGGCAAGATTTCTTTTTTTGTGGCTGAGTAATATTGCATTGTATACACACACACACACACACACACACACAAACATATATATCTCTTCTTCTTCTTTTTTTAAAATTTATTTATTTGACAGACAGAGATCACAACTAGGCAGAGAGAGAGAGGAGGAAGCAGCCTACCTGCGGAGCAGAGAGCCCGATCTGGGTCTCGATCCCAAGATGCTGGGATCATGACCTGAGTCGAAGGCAGAGGTCCAACCCACTGAGCCACCCAGGCGCTCCTGTACCTCCTCTTCTTTATCCATTTGTCTATTGATAGACACTGGGCCTGCCTCTATAGTTGGCTATTGCAAATAATGCTGCAGTTAACAGAGGGGTGCATGTATCTTTCCGAATTAGTGACTTTGTTTTCTTTGGGTAAATACCCAATAGCAGAACTACCAGCTCATATGCTAATTCTACTTTTAATTTTTTTTCTGTTTTCCATAGTGCCTGCACCCATTTGCCTTCCCGCCAGCAGAGGATGAGGGTTCCTTTTCCTCCACACCAACACTTCTTGTTTCTTAGTCGTGTTCAACTATAGGTACCAACCGGTGCTCCATGTAGCACTGATGTTCCCATGGAAGCCTGTTTGAGCAATGGCTCACTAGTAGACCAGGCTGGCTGGTAATGCAAAAAGGTCTTGCATATTGGTCTGCATATTGAGGTGTAGTGCATCCCCAGAGCTTGTATGTGGGAGAAGGCTGTCCATGCTTGATTCTGTGTGTATGTCAGAGACTGACTTAGTTGGCACCGCTGTCTTGAGCAGGATGGGCAGGAAAAGTAAGGAAGCGAGTTGTGGTCTCTATTAAATAACTGGCTCCCCTAAAGGCAAATGGGAAAGTTAAGTATTGTTATGGAAAGACCCTCAGTTATCAACCAGCCAGGAGGAAAAGTACCCAAATGGAACATCCACTCTCTTCTAAGTAATGTGCGGTATGTTTCCTCCTTGAAAGCCTCCACAGGTCTCAGTGCCGTGACCTTAACAGAGGCTCCCTGTGTCTGCCGTCCCAGGCTCAAGCCCACCTCCACACACCTGCCCCACACCACTCCCTCTTCTTGCTCCCTGTGCCCCAGGCCTCTGGCTGCAGATCTCCCAGAGGTCCAGCTGTTCTCAACACCCACCGCAGGCTCACCTTTGGGGACCCCTCTTGGAAGCTTCTCCTGACTTCCCTGAAGAAACCACCCTACACACACCCTCTCCTCCCAGATCAGGTCCTCTGTGGAACACTAGATTTTCTTTTTTTTTTTTTTTTAAGATTTTATTTATTTATTTGACAGACAGAGATCACAAGTAGGCAGAGAGGCAGGCAGA